>NC_134361.1:101687445-101889945 GCF_048569485.1 Anomaloglossus baeobatrachus
TGTATACATCAGGGATGATTATTATGGGGGGGTAAAGGAGGTTGTGGTTTGTGGGGTGGGAAAGCACACCCTGAAAAATAATATGTGCATCTCCAGACCTTTCTTGTATACAGATGCACTCACTTCTTGCCAGAGCTCTTTCTCAGCCGTTCCATGACCGTTTAGAATGCGCTGTCCACTTGTTAGAGTGCTGAAAACACCCAGTGCACAACCCGGCAGGAGGACATTCAGATAAAGTGCGAAAACACCCAGTGCACACACCCGGCAGGAGGACATTCAGATAAAGTGCAAAAACACCCAGTGCACACACCCGGCAGGAGGACATTCAGATAAAGTGCGAAAACACCCAGTGCACACACCCGGCAGGAGGACATTCAGATAAAGTGCAAAAGCACCCAGTGCACACACCCGGCAGGAGGACATTCAGATAAAGTGCGAAAACACCCAGTGCACACACCCGGCAGGAGGACATTCAGATAAAGTGCGAAAACACCCAGTGCACACACCCGGCAGGAGGACATTCAGATAAAGTGCGAAAACACCCAGTGCACACACCCGGCAGGAGGACATTCAGATAAAGTGCGAAAACACCCAGTGCACACACCCGGCAGGAGGACATTCAGATAAAGTGCGAAAACACCCAGTGCACACACCCGGCAGGAGGACATTCAGATAAAGTGCAAAAACACCCAGTGCACACACCAGGCAGGAGGACATTCAGATAAAGTGCAAAAACACCCAGTGCACACACCAGGCAGGAGGACATTCAGATAAAGTGCAAAAACACCCAGTGCACACACCCGGCAGGAGGACATTCAGATAAAGTGCAAAAACACCCAGTGCACACACCCGGCAGGAGGGCATTCAGATAAAGTGCAAAAACACCCAGTGCACACACCAGGCAGGAGGACATTCAGATAAAGTGCAAAAACACCCAGTGCACACACCCGGCAGGAGGACATTCAGATAAAGTGCAAAAACACCCAGTGCACACACCCGGCAGGAGGGCATTCAGATAAAGTGCAAAAACACCCAGTGCACACACCAGGCAGGAGGACATTCAGATAAAGTGCAAAAGCACCCAGTGCACACACCAGGCAGGAGGACATTCAGATAAAGTGCTGCTCGCTGCCTTCCTTAAGGAGTACGAGAACATGTTCTTCTCACGTGTATATAGACAAGTATCTACAATCACATGCAAAAAAAATCTCCATTCCCTTTTATATAAAGAAACATATCAGTGTCACAATTGGCACCTACCTATTGAGTGGTAACTCTGAGCAGCCTTGGTCCCCCAGGCTGC
This sequence comes from Anomaloglossus baeobatrachus, assembly GCF_048569485.1. Classification (NCBI taxonomy): domain Eukaryota; kingdom Metazoa; phylum Chordata; class Amphibia; order Anura; family Aromobatidae; genus Anomaloglossus; species Anomaloglossus baeobatrachus. The sequence continues at coordinate 101,688,749 of NC_134361.1, forward strand.
TTTCCTTTGCCCTGTGCAGGTCTTGCCATAGCCTAACACTGGTGCCCTTGCCTGACCGCTTATTTGCCAGTCGGGCAGGAGATAAATCCACCTTGAATGACCATCAGTCAGCCACAGGGAGGAGATGGAAGCAGGATGCTGGTGACAGGGACAGTTCTATGGGTCAGTAAGTGATAATCTCCTATAAGAACCAAGGCTCCTTTATCATCATCCTAGGGCTCCAGTGCTCCAACAAGCAGGCGTTCACCATCCAGGGTGCAGAGACAGCTCCAGAGGACTGTACCACTGTATCAAGGGGTGGGATTGTCAATGGGTTTAGCAGGTCTCTTAGGCTGCAAGTGCATGTAAAGCTGGCATCAGTTGTGTGTGGAGCTGGTGGTGCTCTGTGCAGGCAGCATCCTCCAGCCCTTCTGCTGCTGCTGATGCTGATCTGGGAGACAGGAGGAGGAGGAGGTGCAGACAAATGAACACAACTGCAAGTATGGACTGAGCTAGGAGGAGAGAGGGAGAAAGGCTAGGCTGCTGCTGACTACATCTCTCCATGTCAGGGCACAAGCGTATGTCCTCCATCCTTCCCACCCAGACATTACATGAAGAGCCTGTAACACTTGGAAGTGTACATCTCACAGAACAAAAAGGTGTTAAGCATGCATACACACAAAAAGCACATAAACACACAGTACCTATAAAAGGATATCAGTATATGATTTCAGCTGCTCTTCTATTAGTATTAAGAATCATTCAATAAAGTTGTTATTGAAACATATTATTCTATTGTTTTTACACCAAACAATCATATTTCTCATTAAATACACACTGTCAAATGGGATTAATTTATCAAGCGTATCTTATGAATGTATGCCCCATGTTTGTACACAGTGTATGGCTTTGTCTCTAGGAATAAATTACTGTTGATGATTATTACTCCATTTGTCAATATACATCCTAATAAATCACATGTAAATACATCACATAAGACTCAGTAAGCTTAGTAAGGCTCGTGCACTGAAAGTGTTAACTGCTTGTAAATACAGATAAAGGAAGCTAGGCTTTAATCCTGCACAGGTAAAAGAATAAGAATCTGCCTTTCATAGAGCTGCAGACGAAGGGGTGAAAATATACTTTCTGACTGTAGAGGTCTCTTCAGTTGAAAGTCTGTGAAGAGCATGTGTGTCTGCGCTTTGTAGGACTGATATGTTAGATGCAGGATAACCTTTCACACATGCATAAAATGGATTGTTCTGTGAGCCTGTCATATCATTGAAGTCTTTACACTTATCCAGTAGTAAATGTTATTTATCTAGTTCCCTGACATTTGTTTATTCTTTTTGTATTTTTAAGGGATCAGGTTTTTACTTCCAATTGGCACTATGACAGCAGTCTAAGTTCTCGTTGAAGAGATTGTCTCATGAGAATCATGTATGGCATGTACACACGGACCCTCACCTATGCTCTGAGACCTGCACCTATCTCAAAAGATCAAAAGGAGAAAAACTGTAGACTCCAAAGGAAAGTGCTATATAAAACATATACTTTTATTGGGTACGCTTAAAATGGTTGGGCATACAAAAAAACATACAGTTTTATGACTTATTCATATTACTTATGACAATAAGTAATGTGGCTGACAAAACATACACATGAAACGACACAAAACAGTCATATTAGGCCTAGGACACACGGCGAGAAAAACAGTGCGAGTGGAATGCGATGAAAAATCGCATTCCACTCGGACCAATATTACTCTATAGGGCAGCTCCCCATAGCGATTATTTTCTCAACCCTAAGCGGACCGAAAAAATAGTTGCAGCATGCTGTGGGTGCAATGCGATCCTGTTTCACTTGCACCCATACAAGTCTATGGGGAGAGAGAAACCACATTGCACTCGCGTTACAACGATGTAATGCGAGTGTAATGCGAATCTCGCATCAGCCGATAACGGAGGAGATAGAAAGATAAATCCCTCCCTCCCCTCCACAGTGCCAGCCCGCCCTCCTCATCTGTGGTCTGATCGCACGATCGGACCACAGTCGCATGTCACTCGCATGACACTTGGCTCCCGCTGTGCAGCGAGCGTGTACCGAGTGTCATGCGAGCACTCGCACAAATCCCCTTGTGGCCTCGGCCTTAATCACATTATTGCAGTATCCAGATAATGAGCCTACAGGAATTATATGTAATCAAGGCTACCATGCTTGTAAGAGGTTAATACCCATAAGTAGAGATGAGCGAACCGGTCGTGGTTCTGCTCGAGTTCGGTTTGTCGAACGGAGGTCTTGTTCGAGTTCGGTTCGTCGAACGTTCGACGAACCAAACTCGAACCGCATAGGAAACAATGGCAGGCATTCACAAACACATAAAAACACCTAGAAAACACCCTCAAAGGTGTCCAAAAGGTGACAAACAACTCACAACACAACACAAACACATGGGAAAGTGACAAGGACATATACTCATGCGAAAATAAAAGAGCTGGACAAGGAAAAAGAGGAGGACACACAGATATATGAGTATATGCAAGGAAACGTCGATGCCATTATTGTGCAACTTGAGCCCTGCTCATTTTAGGCTTCCAATCTGGATAAATTGCCTGAGCTTGCCACGTACGCCTTGGGGATCTTGTCTTGTCCTGCAGCCAGCGTTCTCTCGGAACCTCTCTTCAGTGCTGCTGGGGGTCTGCTGGAAGATAAGCACACGTGTCTGTCCACTGACAATGTGGACATGGCTCTCAGAGGACTTTTCTTCCCCTGGGTCAGCCAGGGGAGGCGAAAGGCACGCGTATACTTGAGAGTGCTTCATGCAAAGCATCTGTTTCATTTTGAAAAGGGGGATCAAGTGATGCCAGTCAAGTGGGGTGTGGGTGGCCCAATTAGTGGAAACGAGGGAGACTGTGGTTGGAGTCCACTCGCTGTGTTTGTAAAAGAACCAAGATGAACAAGTCATGGCTCTCAGAGGACTTTTCTTCCCCTGGATCATCGAGGGGAGGTGAAAGGCACGCGTATTTTTGAGAGAGCTTCATGCAAAGCATCTGTTTCATTTTGAAAAGGGGGATCAAGTGATGCCAGTCAAGTGGGGTGTGTGTGGCCCAATTAGTGGAAACGAGCGAGACTGTGGTTGGAGTCCCCTCGCTTTTGAAAAAAGAACCAAGATGAACAAGTCATGGCTCTCAGAGGACTTTTCTTCCCCTGGGTCATCCAGGGGAGGCGAAAGGCACGCGTATTTTTGAGAGTGCTTCATGCAAAGCATCTGTTTCATTTTGAAAAGGGGGATCAAGTGATTCCAGTCAAGTTGGGTGTGTGTGGCCCAATTAGTGGAAACGAGGGAGACTGTGGTTGGAGTCCCCTCGCTGTGTTTGTAAAAGAACCAAGATGAACAAGTCATGGCTCTCAGAGGATTTTTCTTCCCCTGGGACATCCAGGGGAGGTGAAAGGCACGCGCATTTTTGAGAGTGCTTCCTGCAAAGCATCTGTTTCATTTTGAAAAGGGGGATCAAGTGATGCCAGTCAAGGGGGGTGTGTGTGGCCCAATTAGTGGAAACGAGGGAGACTGTGGTTGGAGTCCACTCGCTGTGTTTGTAAAAGAACCAAGATGAACAAGTCATGGCTCTCAGAGGACTTTTCTTCCCCTGGATCATCCAGGGGAGGTGAAAGGCACGCGTATTTTTGAGAGAGCTTCATGCAAAGCATCTGTTTCATTTTGAAAAGGGGGATCAAGTGATGCCAGTCAAGTGGGGTGTGTGTGGCCCAATTAGTGGAAACGAGCGAGACTGTGGTTGGAGTCCCCTCGCTTTTGAAAAAAGAACCAAGATGAACAAGTCATGGCTCTCAGAGGACTTTTCTTCCCCTGGGTCATCCAGGGGAGGCAAAAGGCACGCGTATTTTTGAGAGTGCTTCATGCAAAGCATCTGTTTCATTTTGAAAAGGGGGATCAAGTGCTCCAGTCAAGTTGGGTGTGTGTGGCCCAATTAGTGGAAACGAGGGAGACTGTGGTTGGAGTCCCCTCGCTGTGTTTGTAAAAGAACCAAGATGAACAAGTCATGGCTCTCAGAGGATTTTTCTTCCCCTGGGACATCCAGGGGAGGTGAAAGGCACGCGCATTTTTGAGAGTGCTTCCTGCAAAGCATCTGTTTCATTTTGAAAAGGGGGATCAAGTGATGCCAGTCAAGTGGGGTGTGTGTGGCCCAATTAGTGGAAACGAGGGAGACTGTGGTTGGAGTCCACTCGCTGTGTTTGTAAAAGAACCAAGATGAACAAGTCATGGCTCTCAGAGGACTTTTCTTCCCCTGGATCATCCAGGGGAGGTGAAAGGCACGCGTATTTTTGAGAGAGCTTCATGCAAAGCATCTGTTTCATTTTGAAAAGGGGGATCAAGTGATGCCAGTCAAGTGGGGTGTGTGTGGCCCAATTAGTGGAAACGAGCGAGACTGTGGTTGGAGTCCCCTCGCTTTTGAAAAAAGAACCAAGATGAACAAGTCATGGCTCTCAGAGGACTTTTCTTCCCCTGGGTCATCCAGGGGAGGCAAAAGGCACGCGTATTTTTGAGAGTGCTTCATGCAAAGCATCTGTTTCATTTTGAAAAGGGGGATCAAGTGCTCCAGTCAAGTTGGGTGTGTGTGGCCCAATTAGTGGAAACGAGGGAGACTGTGGTTGGAGTCCCCTCGCTGTGTTTGTAAAAGAACCAGGATGAACAAGTCATGGCTCTCAGAGGACTTTTCTTCCCCTGGATCATCCAGGGGAGGCGAAAGGCACGCGTATTTTTGAGAGTGCTTCATGCAAAGCATCTGTTTTATTTTGAAAAGGGGGATCAAGTGATGCCAGTCAAGTGGGGTGTGTGTGGCCCAATTAGTGGAAACGAGGGAGACTGTGGTTGGAGTCCCCTCGCTTTTGAAAAAAGAACCAAGATGAACAAGTCATGGCTCTCAGAGGACTTTTCTTCCTCTGGGTCATCCAGGGGAGGCGAAAGGCACGAGTATTTTTGAGAGTGCTTCATGCAAAGCATCTGTTTCATTTTGAAAAGGGGGATCAAGTGATGCCAGTCAAGTGGGGTGTGTGTGGCCCAATTAGTGGAAATGAGGGAGACTGTGGTTGGAGTCCCCTCGCTGTGTTTTACATGATTTTCGAAGGGCATGACATGTCTAAGAGGTTGAGTTTCATCATCTGCAACTTGTTGGCAACAGAAAGGCTGCCTTTACACCCCTTTGAGACCGAGGATTTTCGAGACCTTTTGCCCATTGCAGTGCCCCAAGATCCGATGGCCAGTCATCACTCCTTCTCCAAGAAAGGCGTGCCTGCGCTACCACAGCAGGTCGCACACAACCTCACCGATTCCTTGAGAAACTCTGTGTGTGACAGGGTGCATTTCACCACAGATACTTGGACCAGTAAGCATGGACAGGGGAGTTACATGTTGCTGACTGGGCACTGGGTAACTATGGTGAGAGATGGAGAAGGGTTTGCTGTACAAGTCTTGCCGTCCCCACGACTTGTGTGTCAATCCTTCCTCTGTATGTACAAGTTCCTCCACTGCTTCTGCCTCCTCAACCTCGTGTGGGTCCTCCACCTTGGCCCAAACCCTGTGTGGTCAGGCCACCCTTCCTTGTAACTGCGCCCAAGGAATCCCACACACCTCCTTACTATGCTGGCAGCAGAGCTCAAGGCCATTAGGCGGTCAAATGTTTACTTTGAAATGTAGGGGAAATGTGAGACACCGCTGAGGAATTGTGGACGGTTAGCTCTGGAGAGTGAGACCGAGTTTCATCAATGGTTGTCTCCACTCAACCAGCAGTCAGGGAAGGTCGGGTGCGACAATGATGCAAACCAGTCTGCGACCCTTCTTCAGGGCAATGTGACACACGTGCCTTGTATGGCTCACGTGTAGAACCTGGTTGTCCAGCAATTTTTAAAACACTATCCCGGCCTACATGGCCTTCTGCAGAGGGCACGGTGTAACGCCTGCCTGGATCGACACACTCAGATGGGCTGTAAAGGATAGGCTAGAGGCAAGCCACTCACCAAGCTGGACACCCAGAACCCTGAAACCCTTTAACCCCAATACAGTGATTTGGAATTACACAGGGCCCAAGTTGATCAATACCTGTGGAAGGCTGCAGTTCCAGAGAATAGTAGTCATGCAGGGTCAATAACATGAATTGAGGAAGAGGAACAGAATGGGATGGCTAGGACTTAATCAGAAAACAAGCAGAGGTGAAATGCGGATCGGCCAACGAGGTACATAAACAGCAAGCAGGAAAAGTAGTCAGGTAACAAGCACACAGACTCATAAAACTGAACTGGGGGTAACAGTAACAAGAGGTTCATAGATTTGTCTGGCAGTGGTCTGCAGACAGGAGGGGCCTAAAAAAGGGTTTGGTGTCTAGTGTCATTGGTTGTAGCTGAATGATGGTACTTCATTTGTGAGATACCCACCACCTACATTCAGCCTGTGGTTCTGTATCTGTCAAGGTAACGCAACCCAGTGGGTGACCATAACCTGCGTCCACCTGCGTCCACCAGGCATCGACTCCTTTCCCATCATCAGCACTATGCACGAAAGGAACACGTTGTCACCTGGCGACCGGAGTACAAATTGATTGAGTGGACTACGTTGGTGACTTAACAGCCGTGTGCGGCAATGATGTAAACCTGTCTGCGATCCTTCTTCAGGGCAATGTGACACACTTGCCTTGTATGGCTCACGTGTTAAATCTGATTCTCCAGCAATTTTTAAAATACCATCCCGGCCTACATGGCCTTGTGCAGCGGGCACGCTGCTATGTGCTCACTTTCATCCTTCGCACCCAGCAGCTCAACAATTTTCATCGCTCCTGAAGTCTTAGGGTCTGGCGGTTAAACGCCAGAAATGTGATGTTCCAACACGCAGGAATTGGAATCTGCACATGTTGCAGCGTGTGTGGCAGCACCGCAGAGCCCTGCTGAAATACGGTATGACGTATACCCTGGGCTAACTTGATCCAGAGGTGGTGCAGATCACGCTGCTGGAGTGGTGTCAGATCAAGGACCTATGCACCCTTCTACACAGTTTACAAATGTCGACGAAGATGTTTAGCACTGGCGATGCCATTCTCAGCGTGACAATTCTGGTCATCTACAAGATGGAGCACACTGTAAGCATTATTCGGAGTCAGGTGTTGGTCCAAGAGGAAGGTGAGGAAGTACAGGAGGAGTCATATGCATTAGGGATAATAAGATCTACAAGGTCCATACATTGAGCGGCACCTAGATGGCAGTCATGGTGGGGGATAGGGATTAACAAGCGCGCATAGTATCAGCAAAAATTGTTGAGGAAGGTGCGGGAGCCCATGAAGAAATGGAGGACGAACTTGCGATGGGCATGGAATACTCAGCTGATGAGTGAGAGCTTGCTCACATTTCGGTTGTGCGAGGTTAGGGGGAGAGGGCAGAGGAAGGAGGCACGATTCTCACCTCTCTGCCACCAACACACCAAGGACTTGGTCCTCCTGGATGCACAAGACACATGAGCGCCTTCTTGCTGCACTACCTACAACATGACCCTCGGATTGTACGAATTCGAAGTAATGCTAACTACTTGGTTGCCACACTGTTAGATCCCCGGTACAAGACAAAATTTGGCGAATTAATTCCTGCCATAGAAAGGGACGTATGTATACAGGAGTATCTGCAGAAGGTGGTACGGATTCTTAGATCTGCTTTTCCAGTAAACACCAGTGTTGCACAGAGTGAATCTCAACGGTTTGTCATGGATAGGAGGAAATGGTCTTTTACTTGTCCACATCTGAGGGACCGAGGGCTGGCTGCTGTGCTGAGATGGCATTGAGTACGGTGTCCCTGCAGAGTTGCACTTTTGGTCATATACCTAATGAGTTGAAAAAGGACAAATGCTGGTGGAAAGGGGAACAGGTGTGTTGGAAAGGGGAAAAAAGTTTTTGTCCGTGGGTTTGTTGGTTAAGCAAAAGTAACATTTGATGAAGAAACACCATCTGTTACGGTGGGACTGGCAGATTTGGATTAGGTGGTATATACTATGTTACCACTATATAACGAAAATTAATAAGAAAAGAAAGAGAAAGGTATATATCCCCATCAGCAGTCAATGTCCACCGTGCTCCCAGATGGAAAAGGAGAGGTTGGCAACTGGAAGGTTTGGTGGAGGATACAGAGCTGTGTGGCTATGAAACTAATAGTAGCCTGAACCGAGTTAGACGCCACTCGGATCTGGAGACTGGGAGCCCTGTTAGCGTCACAGGGTCCACACGACCACCCAGCCCAGGAACTCCCTGTTAACATCACAGGGGCCATTGAGTACGCTGACCGTGTGCATTGGGGCCACACCTGTGGACAGCAGGCACATCAGCAGCAGCAGGCCTGTTAATGCCACTGGGCTGCACAAGCAGGACTTGTAGGACAGGAGCTGGTCTTAACCGTTCTGCGTTACCTACTGTGGTGGCGGCCTGCATCGATGCCCTATCCCTGCCTACCTCTGGCCTAAAGCCGCAATGGGTTCAACACATGGAGGTGTGCTCTTTCGGAACATAATAGAAGACTGCGTACCTCCTTGTTTGCTCCAGCCCGTTTTATAACCTGGGTCCTCCCCAAACCAGGGTGGACCACAATGCACCTCCTGGAGACAAAAGCAGAGTGACACGTCATGAGTGGCATAACTAGCATCCTATTTGGAACCGCAACTTCAATAATGACCTCATGGCTGCCACGACACAAACACCTCACCAGTCATCGTCTGACCATCAATAATGAGGTGACAAGTCATAGGGGCGGGCCTCTGCAAGCCATTTGGGAGTGGCCTGGCCACATCGTCAGGACACCTGATGCCCTGTGGTCTATATGGCCCCCCCACATCAGGGGCAGGGCCAAAGAGTTCATTAGCGGACCTAGTCTCTGATGCAGTAAGTGCCTGAGCATGGTCAGTTGCATGAAATACAGTCTCTGAAAAAAGACTATCAGCTTTAGCATGGTGTGTAGGCACAAAACAGGACTTAGACCCGGCATGGAATGCAAGTACCTGTGCAAAGAGGCTTTTCGCACTAAGTGTGGGAGCATGCGCTATATCCTGAAATGAAGACTTAGCCTCAGGAATGGGCAGTCAGGCTGAGCATACTCACTAGGCGAAACACTGTAGTTAGGCTGCAGCTGGGGTAAATCGGCACACGCATGCGCACTAGCTGCCTCTCCACACTTACACGTGGAGGAGAAATTGTTCTTCGGGTGTGGACTTGGAGATGCTGTCTATGAACAGAAGGAAAAGCTAAAGGAAGCCTCACTTTCTATCCCTCCGAATTATCAAATGCAGCAATGAATTCCCTGAGTTTGCTATAACATTAGCGTAGCAAAATGTGCATGAGGGTGTCATGCAGAGGTGCTAGAAATAGCTTGGCACCAGTGGGGCACTAATGGAGTACAACAGCCACTTCTTGTATGCCACCAAATGGCAGGATTTTTTGCTATTATTATAGCTTATTAAAAACAGAGCAGGAGGGTGTCATGCAGAGGTGCTAGAAATAGCTTGGCACCAGTGGGACAATAATGGAATACAACAGCCACTTTTAGGATGCCACTAAGTTCACTCAGTGTTTGCTAGTATAATGGCTTAGTAACAATGAGTTTGAGTGTGCAATGCAGGCAGACGTGCTGCAAATATCTTTGCACTAGTGGGACAATACAGAAGTCCAACAGCCACGTTTAGGATGCCACTAAGTTCACTCAGTGTTTGCTAGTATAATGGCTTAGTAACAATGAGTTTGAGTGTGCAATGCAGGCAGACGTGCTGCAAATATCTTTGCACTAGTGGGACAATACAGAAGTCCAACAGCCACGTTTAGGATGCCACTAAGTTCACTCAGTGTTTGCTAGTATAATGGCTTAGTAACAATGAGTTTGAGTGTGCAAAGGGCAGGAGGGTACAGTGCCAGGGTTGTGGGTCTCTGGGTTAGAGGAAAGGAAGCCTGCCTTTCTATCCCTCCTAATGGGGAAATGCAGCGAGGAAATCCCTGACCTTAGCTACACAGACGCTGTCATCTTGTGTAGCTGTTAAACTCTGTTTTCACGGACCTGTCACCTATGGCTCTGACCCTGCCGGTATTAGCCCTTAAAAGGACTGATAGAAAGTGCTATCCCTATGCTGTACAGCGCTGTGTATAGAGCGTACACAGCAGTATCGGAGCTAGGCGCTGCGCCAGCACTGACTGACACCAAGGACGCAGAAGGCAGATAATGGCGTGCTGGAGGAAAATGTCCGTTTTTATAATGCAGGGACATGTGACATGGACATCCTATCACACATGCCGTTGCTTCTCTGGCTAAAAGTCCACTTAGCTGTGTGTATGTCTGGGATTGGCTGACATGCTGGCACTACACGCGCGCGCTTAGGGAAGGAAGACAAGGAAAAAAAAAAATTGGCGATCGCCATTATCCATACAGCAGTGATCTGAATGCGCTGTTCCCGCACACTATACACTGAAATTTCATAATAGTGTGAGTCACAGAGTGACTTACACTATTACAGCGGAAAGCCAGCTAGTAATTAGCTGGTCTTTTTGCTGCTAGAACCGTTCTCGAACGTATCTAGAACTATCGAGCTTTAGCAAAAAGCTCGAGTTCTAGTTCTATCTAGAACAGCCCCCAAAATCACTTGAGCAGCGAATTGGAGAACCTCGAACCGCGCTCAACTCTACCCATAAGCTAAAAAGAACAAGACAGCATAAAAAGGCCCCCTGCAGGACTAACAGGTATATCAATGAAAAGGGTCAGCGTTACAAAAAAGTCAAAACACCATGACACAGTATAAAATGTTAATGACCACAAAAGGTAAGATGGTTACACCTGCAGGGTGGCTGGAGATGCCTTAATCTCAAAAAGTTGTTGACCAATGTCCAATCTTCAGTCACCGGAGAAGTGACAAACTGACCATACATTTTCCAGCTCTCCTCATTCATTGCTATAGGCATTCTACATTTAGCCAAGCATAGTAGCTCAGATCCCCATTCTAAAGATAGCTGTGTATCCCAAAGATGGGACTTTTCTCTTTAAAGGGAACCTGTCACCAGGTTTTTCCCATATAAGCTGTGGCCACCACCAGCCAGCTCTTATATACAGAATTCTAGAATACTGTATATAAGAGCCCAAGCTAATCTGTATTACGTAAATAAGAACTTTTATTATACTCACCTGTGGGGCAGTCCGGCCCGATGAGCATCGTTGATCTCAGTCCGGTGTCTTCTTTCTTCTTGCAATCACCATCCTCCTTCCCTGCTTTGTGTGGATGACGCATCCTCCATTGCACTCCTATGCACTTCTCTCTACCTTGCTGTTGGCAGAGCAAAGAGCTTTAGTGCACAGGCTCAGGGAAAGCTCAAACAATGCCCTGCAATCGTACTACAATACTTTGATCTGCCCTCAGCATTGTAAAGAGAAGTTTGCAGGAGCGCAATCGAGGACACTGTGTGGATGACATAGGACATGTCATCCCCATGATGCAGGGAAAGAGGAAAGCGATCACAAGCAGAGAGAAAGTGCTGGATCAAGATCAACGACGCTCATCGGACCAGACCGCCCCGCAGGTGAGTATAATAAAAGGTTCTTTTTATGTCATACAGATCCGCTTGGGCACTTATATACAGTATTCTAGAATGCTGAATATAAGAGCTTACTGATGGTGACCGCAGTTTATTTTGGAAAAGCTTGGTGTCAAGGTTCCCTTTAAAACATTTATGGTATATTCTGATTGTGAAACAACTCATTTTAAGGGGTTTTCCACTTCTTAAAAATGGACCCCAAATAGTTCCTAAAATAAAATAACAAAGATGGATAATACTCATGTTTCTTGGATCCAGCGATAGCTCACTTCCACTGCTCTGGTTTCTGTCATTTGGACAAGTAGTGACGATACATCGGCAGCACACTTCACCGCTGCAGCCAACCACTGAGCTCTTTTGCTCATGCAGTTCACATTAGCAGAGCCTTTGAGCTCAGTGATTGTTTTTCCTTTTTTGACCCATCATTCTCTGGCTCTTTTTTTCCCTTTCTCCAACCAACTTTCCCTAACTCCCTTACTCGCCATCTTTCCCTGGCTCCTATTTTCACTCTACACCCACCTTTCCTTGGCTCTTTTTTGCCTCTCTCCATCAATTTTTCTTTTCTTTTTCCCCTTCACCAACCACCAACCCATATTTTCCTATCTCTCTTTTTTCCTTTGGCCACTCATCTTTTCTTAGCTTGCTCTGGTTTCATTCTTTCTACCCATCTTTGCTTAGCTCTGTTTTACACATTTTCTATCAATATTTCTGTAGCATCTTTTCTCTTTCCTACTCCCATCTTACCCCAAAATTCCTTTTCCCTTTTCTACACCCATTTTTCCCTCTACCATCAATCTTTCCCTGGATCCTTTTCTTTCCCTCGCTCCATCCTATATTGCTCCTGCTTATCTCCACCCTTCTATGCATGCCCTTCTCCTACATCATGCCCTATCCCCTTTGTCATTTTGCAGTCCCAGTCCCTTATTAGCAAATTATTCTCTAGTCTCGGTTGTGTATGGAGATCGTGAGGAGACAGTTTGGGATGATAAAAAGGCAAAGGGGCCCAGAATAAAGATTGGGTAGTGGGGTTATGGAAAGGGGGTGGCATAAGTGGACAGTGTGATGCCATAATGAGGAGGGGGACTGTGATGAGGAGGCACAGTATAAAGACTGGGCAGTATAAGAGGGCACGTTTGAGAGGACATTGTGAAGAATGAGCTTTGTATGGAAACGAGAGAGCAGTGTGGAGGGCATGTACCATAAGAGAGACAGTGTGTGGGTCATATTTTGTACAAAAAACACAGTGAGGTGCAATTATTAATTCTGGGGTACAGCAATGGACAGATATTTTATATAGGAGTATTCTAATCATTCTGCTATTTTTAAGGGTATCGTGCCAGCATGTGCTGCAGAAGGCTGGAGAGTATGGATATATGTAGATGCGAGCTGTGAATGTGAAAAGTCATTATGGTGTCTGGATGAAGAAAAGAAAGAGATTATTCCGATCAGAGACATTGTCTTCTATAAAGTACCTGAATGTAATTCTTTATTTGTGAGTGTGACACTAATTCTCATTAGTACTGTGGTTCCTCTGTGGTCTGCAGTCTGATGATGACTGATAACTCCCAGTATGTACAGGAAGTTGTAGGTTCATGCAATACAAATGTATATGGGTATGAACTGACATTAGAATTGATGTACTATGAACTGCCTGTGATTCTCGTGATGTCTTTCAGTACTGATGAAAGTTTTGATGTTGTGTTTCTGAACTGATGGGTTTATATGGATATATTTCTGTACTGCTTGCGGTTGTGATGATTAATTTCTGTACTGCTGGTGGTAATGATGCAGTTATTAGTTCTGATCCTGTACACAAGTAACAATGTCTGATCTGCTAGGGTCCGCCACCCTCATTGATCAGCTGTTCTAAGTGCAGGTGGCTGGAAATGCTTATTTCCATATCTTCTCCGCGGCCGGGTACTGCACATCGATCTCATTGATTTAAATAGGAGGTCAATATGCAGTACTCGGCAGCGGCCACATAAGATGAAGCAGATATAGAAATTAGCACTTCCGGCCACCTACCGCTGCCAGCACATACAACAGGTACCGGACCCTGGACAATAAGACATTGATCAACTATCCTAAAAATAGGCCATCAGTTTTAAAATAGTGGACAAACTTTTTAGTAAAGTGTTGCGCTGTCTGACAAGTTAAGGGTTACTATGTTTTTATTTATGTTAGGAACATTAAACTGGTTGTCTAAGTTTGTGATAAGTCTGCAGTCACTTTAAGTGTCACTCTATGTGACAGCAGACTTCTGAATCCTCACAGTGCGCACTGTACACTGTCAAGATTCTCTGGTTCCAGCTGGGATAGTGGGAGGTCACAAAATCATAGCTATACGATTTACATACATGTGGTCATGTGCCGACTAGACATTCATGACCTCTCTCAGTGAAATGAAAATGAATTGAGTGAGGCTGAACATGCCAAATCATAATGTGGACAGAAATATACAAATCTAATACATGTGCTCAGATGATCATCCACACTCACCAATGGCATGGGAGAATCCTAAAAGTGTGCAGTGCGTGCTGTGAGAATTTAGAAACCAGCAGTCACCTAGAGTCACTGCAGACTTTCATCTCAAGCCTGGATAAGCCCTTTAATTATAAAATTAAGCAGTGTAGTATCCCCAGTTGTAACAATGTGTAATATACTCCCTGTCAAGATTCAGCTCTGCTCGCTGGCTCCTGCAGTCATCACATGGCCACTCCAGTCATGTTATTTTCATACTTGCATGTGACAACTGGCTTTTGTTCCTACATTTCTCATTGACCATTGAGAGAAATATTAAGCGCAGCTCATCATCACGTTATTGTGTGTGTAAATCACATATCAATGATTGGTTATCACATGCTGACCAACCAAACTGCTCAGTGGGGGGGCGCCAAACTGAATTCTTGCCCCAGGTGCCACGGAAAGCCTAGATACACCTCTGTCCCTTTCTATGTATAAAAGTAAAAATATGTTAAACATATAAAATGGATCAATGTTCATCAGTGCTTTGGATCAGATTTTTATAACTTTTTGGTCAGCATTTGGCATAAATGTTTCATCAGTTTTTCCTTTACGCAAAAAAAAAAGTTTTTCTAGTTTTTCTTATGAAACTGTCAATAAAAACAGAGTACGAGGAGGCAACCAAAATGTAAACAGTTTGCTGCCTGAGGTTTTCAAGGACCCATAGTCATAAATGGTTGAGCTTGATCATGGACTAGGAAAAAAAGCACACAAGGTCCACAAGCAGAACATGGACCTTGGAGGAGAATCTATTTTTTGTTGCTTGCAATATAATAGGAAATGTTTTCCCACCCATTTAGAAGTCTGTAGTTTGAATTTTGAAATAAATGTCATGACATACAAGTGTATGTGCATCTCCGCTAAACAACAGCTCTCCCCAGAAACCAAAGTGCGATGATGGCAGCAAAGACCTAGAGGAAATGATTCAACTCTTACCAGTGTTGGACTGGGGTGTATGAGGCCCACCAGGGAAATTGACTCCAGCCCACCTTACAATGATATGCAAATACCTGTTAGTTGTTATCCCTGACCCCGTTAATGTGAAGTATTGACTGTAAAACACAGGCAGCTTCTGCACATCTACTGTGTGCACACCATATCTGGGATGTACTATTACAGTAGTTTGCAGTAAAAGGAGTCATTGGTGAAAAGAAGTTATCACCGATCCACAGGATCCAGAGGTTAGGTAGGTGCCCCTCTGGATCAGGTGCAGGACACACTGTGTGACATCACAGATAGCAGACACAGCTGCATATGATAACTGTGATACGGCTGGGGTGGCACACGAACAATGGCAGGCACAATGCATCCCCGGCTGAAATAGAAAGATGCTCCCACGTGGCCTTGGCACAGCCGCTGGTGGAGCCGCCTGGGACCCCTGCACTAGCGCAGCCTGCGGTATCCAGCCTTGGGTTAACCAGTCCTGCATGAAGCACAGGTGGGCCACCACTAAGGACTTGGGCCCACCGGGAAATACCCCGGTGGCCCGGTGGGCTAGTCCAACCCTTAAGGCCCCATTACACACAACGACATATCTAACAATATGTCATCAGGGTCACTGAATTTGTGACGCACATCCGGCGTCGTTAGCAACGTCGTTGCGTGTAACAGCTCCGAGCGAGTGCTAACGATCAAAAATACTCACCTTATCGTTGATCGTTGACACGTCGTTCATTTTCAAAATCTCGTTGGTCGTTGTGGATGTAGGTTGTTCGTCATTCCTGAGGCAGCACACATCGCTACGTGCGACACCCTGGGAATGACGAACAACAGCTTACCTGCATCCTCTGGCATCGAGGTGGGCATGTCGTTAATGCGTCTGTTCTCCGCCCCTCTGCTTCTATTGGCTGTCTGCCGTGTGACGTCGCTGTGATGCCTAACAAACCGACCCCTTAGAAAGGAGGCAGTTTGCTGGCCACAACGACGTCAATAGGCAGGTAAGTATGTGTGATGCGTCCTAACGATGTTGTGCGCCACGGGCAGCAATTTGCCTGTGACGCACAACCAACGAGGGTGGGTGCTTTCACCAGCGACATCACTAGTGATGTTGCTGCATGTAAAGCAGCCTTTACTCTTGCTTAAGTATCTGGCAGAGGTGATATTGGAGAATCTTTCTTTTTAAACGTTCTATATTTTTTCATTTCTTTCTCTCATGTTGAGTATTTAAAATTCTCTGTACTTTTCCTTTTTTCCCTGATTAAGTGGAAAGAGCTGAAAAACAGAAACATTCATAGTGCTTGAATATGGGTTGTCTGAGTTTCGGTGAAGGAAGTGTATGTTTGTTCCAGATTTGCATTCACTCTTTAGGTGGGCTTTGCACGCTGCGACATCGGTAACAATGTGTTACCGATGCTGCAGCGATAGTCCCGCCCCCATCGCACGTGCGATATCTAGTGAAAGCTGCCGTAGCGATTATTATCGCTACGGCAGCTTCACACGCACATACCTGCCGTGCGACGTCCCTCTGGCCGGCGACCCGCCTCCTTCCTAAGGGGGCGGGTCGTGTGGCGTCACAGCAACGTCACACGGCAGGCGGCCAATTGAAGCGGAGGGGCGGAGATGAGCAGGATGTAAACATCCCGCCCACCTCCGTCCTTCTCATTGCAGCCGGGAGGCAGGTAGGTGATGATCCTCGCTCCTGCGGCTTCACACACAACGATGTGTGCTGACGCAGGAGCCAGGAACAACATCGCACCTGTCGCTACACCGGCATTATGGAAATGTCGGAGGCTGCAGCGATGATACGATAACGGCGCTTTTGCGCTCGTTCATCGTATCAAAAAGGTTTTACACGTTGCGATATTGACTGCGACGCCGGATGTGCGTCACTTTCAATTTGACCCCATCGACATCGCACGTGCAATGTTGCAACGTGCAAAGCCGCCCTTAGTTCAGGACATATAAACAGCAGTAATGTCTGATGTGCCAAAGAAGCATCAATACATGTCTATAGGCAGGTGCACTAAGTACATTTGGTCTTATACTTTGAGTGTTTTCTCTGCTAGCATAATGGAAGATCATTGCACACAGTCATTTCTAAAGCTACCAAGTCATAAACCAAAATAACCTGGACAGTACAATATCACGATGCATAACCTAAACTCAATGATCCATAACAGAAAGATTTGTTTGTACTCCCTGCTTAAAGGTCTAGGTATAAAAGAAAATATTATACATTGGCTTTTCATATCTACATGTACAGTGAGGCTAATTCCACACGATATCTAAAAACTGTATTCTGATCAGAATTGATCAATTGAAATACATGTACCAGCATTCTATGCATTTTTAATGCTGCCAGTTCAGGTAATGAGGGTTTTGTGGTCTTAATACGCTTTTGTGGTATTGGCCTAAATAAATTCCCCAAAACTAATTTTTCTCAAAACCAAATAGTTATAACTTTCAGAAATTTGCATATTGCAGTTTCTTCAAATTCTTCAAATAAAATCAATTAGTTGCAAATTGAAACATGTTATAATCCTCCAAACGCATCGAAGAGACATTTATGACCCACTGAAGTCTCCTTGACTGTACTCAAACATTTTCAAACCCTTTAACGCATATACAACCTTACAAATATCCTGAACTTTGATGGCTATGGATTGGAAGGCCGACAACCTATGCGCGTTGAGTTCTATCTCTATCTACAATATTACAAATCAGAGACAGTTCTCAATCATACCATTCAGTAGCTGTAAATCCTGAAGACTATTTGGAAATAATGGTTGAAGTGCCACTGCCTATACCATCTCCTGGCCATGAGAAAGAAGCACATCTTACTTTGCCTAGCTGCATTGCAGCCACAATGTTTCTGGCTTTGCTGGTAAGTTGCTCAGCTGTAATTTATGGGGAGTCATCCAATACGATATTTGATACAACATTCTGCCCTGTTTTTGATTAGGATTTAGAGGTGATAGAGGAGAATAAGGTCCACCTGTTGTGGAGGTATCATCAGTCACGACATGGCCTGCTTGAAGTAATGCATTAGCACCCTCCATAATATTAGCTCTTTGTGCCTTAAAATACATTAACTGTCCCTGGCTGTAATTGCTGCATTTAACGGTGTACTGCACTTGTAGCACAAAGATAATTTCAAGGCATTGCACCATGATGTCACATAAATGTAAAAAGCAAGGATGACTTTCTTCAAGGAATAATGATGGCTAGCAATGCTCAATTAAAGCCAAGCAAACAACGTCATTTTCCAAAAGGCAGTAGAATCCAAATGGTACGAGGGGCTGCTGATAAGTCTTTGGCTTTGTGATATTTTTTTGTTTTTGTGATGTAACAAATGTAGCATCACATGAAAGCTTTATGTATCTAATATATGTTTTCAAAATTTTGTGTTTGTTGCTTATGACAAAAGTGTTCTACGCACGCGGGAAAACAAAATGACAGAGTCCAATGTGATATTCACAGCAACTGAGAGCAGAGGAATTATAAAACTGTTGTTTCTGCAAGTCCGCAAAGGATATTCATGGCAATATGATTCAGACATTGGGGATCAATGCTCTTCATATTCCACAGTAAAAAAACTGGGTTGCCAAATTTAAAACGGGCCACTTGAGCACCAATGATGAGGAATGTCCTGGACAACCGAGAGTGGTTGTTGATCCAGAGATCGTCGATGCTGTGCACAACCTCATACTGGAGAATCAACGAATTTCAGCAAAAGCAATAGCAGACATAATGGGAATTTCCCATGAACGTGTTTATGTCATTATCCATGAACATTTGGACATGAGGAAGCTATCTGCAAAGTGACTCCCCAAATGTTTGACAACAGATCAGTGAAGCATGCGAGTGGAAACTTCCCGGTCCATTTGTCAGCGTTTTCGGACTGATAGGCACTTCCTGGATCGACTGGTCACTATGGATGAGACCTGGATTTATTTGTATGACCTTGAAAACAAGGTGCAGTCACAAGAGTGGAGGCACAGGGGTTCTCCTCGTCCAAAGAAGTTCAGGGTGCAACAATCAGCCACTAAGGTGATGGCGTCTGTGTTCTGGGATAAGGAGGGCATGCTTCTAGTGGACTACATTCAAAAGAGTTCCACCATCAACGCAAGGTATTACATTGAATTTTTGGACAAATTGAAGGCAGCTCTGAAGGCCAAAAGGTCCGGCAAGCTGTCCAAAGGAATCTTGTTCCTGTAAGCAACACCTCCGCTCACACTGCACAAGTGACCACGTCAAAACTGGCAGAGCTGGGCTTCCAGCTGGTTGACCACCCATCTTATTTATCAGATCTAGCTCCCTCCAACTATTATCTGTTTCCAAATCTGAAGAATCACCTCAAAAGTACCAAATTTTACACCATTTGTGATGCCATAGCTGCTACGGATGCCTGGTTTGAGGCACAATAGAAATCCTTTTTTTTGCTAGGCTTACAGAACTTTGAATAACCATGTAAGAAGTGTGTTGACAACAGTGGAGAGTATGTGGAATAAATGTAAAGTTCCATCATCCTATAACTCATTTATTTCTGGGTAAAGCCAAAGACTTTTCAGCAACCCCTCATATGGTAGCAAATTTGGAGAACTTGAAAATGTGAGAGTTGAGTTTCTTCATGAAGAAGTATATTGAATGTATATTGATGTGTTCTGGTCAGACATATGAATATCTGATGATGCAATAAATGAAAATGAAAAAGAGTAGAGAAAGCAGTAGATGATGATAATGGTAATGATGAGAAGAATAGGCTAGGCAATACTTAGAATGCCTAATGGCAACCAAAAAGAAGATCAGAAGTAAAAGGAGTAGGTCAGTTTGAGTCTTGCTAATTTTGCTGGTCCGTTTACTTTTGCCACATGAGCTGATGATGCCTCTTCATTAGCTGATACAGAGCTATAGTTCCTAGCTAATTTGTGCAGGGATATTGTCGGCTTATTTTGTAGCTGCAAAGCCTGCACATTGCAAAAGATTGGTCTTCAGGCAACCTGACCATACATGAGAACATTAAGAATACAACCAGAACTTTCAGATGCTTTTGAGCCTCCTTTACCACCAGCAGTTGCAGCATTATCTGTGTGCATTTGCAAACATTAATATGGCTTTTCTTATGTTTTCTTTGGAGTAATGGCTTATTCCTGGCAGAGTGGTCTTTCAGCCCATGTTGATACAGTACTCGATTCACTGTGGATAATGACACACTCTTACCAGCTTTTGCCAGTGTACAGCCCCCGTAGCAGCAGCCTAGCCGCTCGGATCTGGAGCCGCGGTAGCTCAAGGGGTCTCTGGACCTGGGGTTCCGCGCGGACACTCAAATTAAAAAGGAGTGAGAAGTATATACACGGGATTTGGAAAGTTTGTGACGCCACCCACGGTGCGTGGTAAGATGGTGTACCACCGCTGCTGTTGGTGGGGGAGCCCGATGGCGATGGTGTAGCAGCAAGGTGTTTAACCCCTCCATGGGTAGGGGGTTGTGCCCTGGGAGCCTGGTGATGGTTGGTGTAGGGGTGCCGTTGAGGTAGGAGAGGGGTTTTTTAGTGTACTCACTCAGTCCAGAAACAACCACACTGACAGCTTGTAAACCAGAGTTCTGAGCACCACTGCAGCTGGGAGGTAGTACGCTTGGATCCGTATCCTTGGAGTTGCAGTTGGTCTGTGAACCTTTCCTTGGCATCTGTGTTTTCCTCTTTGGACCCTCAAGTCTGAAACTTTTCGGGTCCCGCTAACCCGTGTGGCTAACGGAGTGAGCTTGCTCTCAGGGTTCACGCGTAGGATTTCTTTCGACTGTATTGGGAAAGTCCTATCCCATCGGTGCGCTAGTACCCTGATTTTGGTGCGGGTTGGGGATGACACTTGAAGTCTTCACCCCCGTCGGGTAAATTACCAGGACGCATGACGCTACTTCCCGGCCTAGGGTCCACGTACCCCGTCGTGCCCTGGCCTCTGCCCGGTGATAGCTCAAGGCCGCCGGCCGCCCTCCTCGGAAGTCCGTGCCCCCTTATACTATTCCCTGTGACCGGGGTTCCAGCTCCTACCAGGCCCAGACAAAAGTCTGCCACCTAGTACTCAGGAGCCCTGCCCCTCCTGTGACGTTTCCTCCCGAGAGTCACTTCACTTCTCCTTCCACCACTTCACTTCTCGACTCCCCTTGCTCATCTGTCACTTTCGTCACTTTCCTCTTTCCAACCCCCCATATGGGAGGCCCTATTCCCTTCAGACCCCCCCAATGGTGTGCCTGGTAGGTAAAGTGTAAAGTGTTTCTAGAGTTTTAATTGGCTCAGCTATTAGCAACACCAAAGGACCAGGACCCGTAACCAAGGAGGCGTGGATACTGTGCAGAAGGGCAAATTGCACAATACCCTGTGATGACCTGATAGGCCAGGGCGTTACATCAGCATCTTCACAATGTCTTGTGCTTTTGTTTTTTGGTTGATATCCACATGTCTGACCAAAGCACATTCATTTCTGGTAAACAGAACTTGTCTCCTTCCTGAGTGGTATGATGGCTGGACATTGCCATCTTGTTTGTACTTGCAGATAATTGTTTGTACAGATAAATGAGGCACCTTCAGATATCTGGAAATATCACCTCAGGATGAACCAGACTTGTTCAAGTCCACAATTCTCTTCCTGACATCTTGGCTGATTTCTTTTGACTTTCCCATGATATTACACAAACAAGCAGTGTGTTTCTGGGGGCATTAAAATGCATCCATAGAGCAGAACAAGCAGTTCTGGGTGTATATTTTTAATCCCTGTCTAACCGTCCCTGTATCTAGTAGCATAGATAAAAAGATCTTTAGGAAAAGTATTTCTAAAGATCCTTTATGATATACTAATAAGCGCAGGGACTAGTTACAAGGGCGTTATTCTCCCCTACTAGTCTGCCCTCTTAGCATGTTAGCATCCTCCCTGTGTGCATGATCACAACTCCCGGCACTTCCAGTCATGCGTACTAGACCTCTCTGAAACCAGGATGCATACACCTAGCTTCATAGTGCGCATGACCGGAAGTTCTGGAACTTCTGATCATGCGCACTGAGCCTAAATCCGGCATCTGAGGCAGTGACAACGGACACAGGTTAGCCGATGTGGAGCGGGGACACCATGTAAATAGGGTGAAAATCCTTCGCTGTCAGGCAGTGTGAAAGTGCAGGGTGAGAAATTAGGGATTGGTTTATCTACTTTCCCATGTCTTTTCCCTCTTTCAAATGCAGAAAAGCACCTTAAGGTACTCTGAATATGTTTAAAAGTTTAATGTGGCATGTCTATCCAAATTTTCATTTATATATATTAAAGCATTACGTTTTTAAGGGTAATATTTATGTAAGCTGTCACGACTATACTCTGTCCTTCATTAATGTTGTATTCATGTTTGGTTATGTATCGTTTATGTTTTGCTATGTGTTCAAGTACTGACAGTGGTAGTACACAAATCCATCTAAGAGTAAAGTATTTTATAATAAGTAAAGTTTTGAGGAGTTTTGATTTTTTTGTTGACTATTTGGAGAATTTCTGCTCTAAAAACCCAGTGTGAATACACCCTAACCTACAAAGTGAGCTTCTAAAAACCTGTCTGTAGCTCAAATAAGTTTAGCCAATTTTAAAGTTTTTATTTTGCCCCTACCTACTACCAAATTGTGAAGGTCTGCCCTAAATCCTTGTTAACAGATTCTGTATGAACGTACAATTTAAGTTCTGATTTGTGGAGGTGAGAGTCATGAAAGTGGAATTTGCATATATCAGACACGATTGGTATATACTTTCAATATGCCATAATATCACGCTTGGTGGGTAGGACAAGCGTAATACATGCATTCAGATCAATAGGGAACCTAAAGTACAACAAACATACAACAAACAATACAACAAGTAAGGGTAACACAGGGAACACAATAACAATGGTGGGCCCTGGTGCTAGTGAGAGGGGAAGATGGGACACTTCTTGCACTCACCTGCAGCTGACCCTACTCTCCAAGGGAGGCCTTATATAGTTATATAGTCGCCTCAACCATCATTGAGCAGGAAACTGTAATTCTAAGATACCCTGTAGTTAGTCTGGCTAGTGCGCTGGCAGGTGAGGGATGCTAGCCCACTGCTGCACTAAAAAGACACAAGGGAAAGTAAGACAAACAGGGGAAAACCACAACAAAAAGGATAAAGTCAGACTTCAGGACCAGTCTTTAAAAGGACCTTCCACCAAAGCGGCCAGAGAACAATGACTTTATATCTTCAGCAGGGATTGCTGGGAAATATCACTACTTAAACCCACAGGGGTGTGGCTACAAAGCAACCACAGCTGACATGCTCTGCTAGGAGCTTCTGGTAACAAAACTGACATTACCTTCTTAGGAAACAAAAGAAATGAAACTATGTTTATATATTGAGCCTTAGATGGTAATAAGTGTCTCTAGTCCTGATCCTATCACAAGTCTCCAAAGACAGAGAGACGCCCGTGACACATAAATATCACATGAGGGAATACCCTTTTAACTTTTTTTGCAGTGTTTGAAATTGATTCAGTATTATAATTTGGTACTTGGACTAAAAAAGTTTGTGCAACACTTTAGTAGGGCATTAGAGGGCTCCACTGTCCTTATTTTGGTTGGCCTTGGCCTTTAGTTGGCCTTTGCCTTTAGTCACCTCTTCATTATTTTCTTTCTATGTGTTTTACAACATCTAATTGTATAGCAAGGTGATCTATAAGTTATATAGAGATAATGAACCCACCTATAAGGTGCATGCATCACCCTATGACTTTTTTTATTAAGTTCATTTTTTGTTAAACAGTGCCACTGCCGTCTTATAGATGGTGATTACTATGTTTCAGACGTTCTTCCACTTTGTGTAACCTTTTACATTATTGTGAAAATTACAATGTCTCATCATTGTGTCTCCACTGTTTTTTTCAATAGAACTAATGTATTAATACAAAATATAAGATAGAAACATAAGTAGATAACGTGAAAAATAATTTTGTATGAATTTATTGTTCCAGGTCTCAGCTTTTAGCAGTGTCAATGAGCACTTAGAGATGAGCAAATAAATTTGAGTGGAATTTAAAGGGGTTTTCCCACGAACAAAGTTCATTTTAATCAACAGATCTTGAAATAATAATGTTTCATAATTTGATATGTTTAAAAAATGTTGCTGTGCTGAGACAATGTTATATACAGTGGGGAAAATAAATATTTGATATACTGCTGATTTTTGCAAGTTTTCCCACATACAAAGAAAGGATTTTTATCATAGGTACACGTCAACTGTGACAGAAAAAAAATCAAAAAATAAAATACAGAAAATCAATCACATTTGTATGATTTTTTTAAATAATTAATTTGCATTTTATTGCATGAAATAAGTATTTGATACAATAGAAAAATAGAACTTAATATTTGGTACAGAAAACTTTGTTTGCAATAACAGAGGTCAGACGTTTCCTGTAGTTCTTGACCATGGTTACACACACTGCATCAGGGATTTTGGCCCACTTCTCCATACAGATCTCCAGATCTTTCAGGTTTCAGGGCTGTCACTGGGCAACATTGAGTTTCAACTCTCTCCAAAGATTTCCTATTTGGTTCAGGTGTGGAGACCGGCTAGGCCACACTTTGAAGTATATATTTCCTCATCTACAATAAAAAAAAAATGAATACTATGCTATATTAAACTAATTCTAGGTTCAGATTGCTCATTGTGCTGTCATCACACACATCGGACATCAGAGTCCTGGCACTGCGTAATGACGTCACCGAGTCGGAACTCTGATGTCAAATGTGTGTGACGGTGCCTCTGCCACTGCATCTCCCACTGTTCTTTAGACCGCAGCCTTAAAGTGCCCTGTGTTCTACAAAATGGAGAGTGGCAGAGCGGGGAGATCGCATCTTCCTACTAGAGTTGAGCGCGGTTCGTGGTTCGTGGTTCTCCAGTTCGCGGTACGAGTGATTTTTGGGGGTGTTCTAGATCGAACTAGAACTCGAGCTTTTTGCTAAAGCTCGATAGTTCTAGATACGTTCGAGAACGGTTCTAGCAGCAAAAAGCAGGGCTTTTTACAGCTACAGTGTGCAGGAGCCATCGCTGGCAGCCTGCCAGAAGCTGGTAACCAAGATAAACATCGGGTATCCAAGCAAAGCGCTTTGGTTAGTAACCCGATGTTTATCCTAGTTACGTGCAGGAAGCCCACACTTCCCCGCTCAGCTCACTCCGCCCCCTCCTGCACGCGGCATGTACACATACATACACATACACAAACACACACACTCACACACATCCCCAGCCATGCAGTCCACGACACTGACGTCCTCCTGTCACTCTGTACACATGGTCCCGCTGTGCTTACCTGCGGTGATGAAGTCCCGACCTCAGCGCTGTCACTGTCCTCCATGGCCACCGCTTGTCACATCACCTTCCCTCGCTTCCGACCCGAGACTGACTAGCGGTGACGTCACGGGCCTCTCGCGATACTTGGCTGTGAAGGTCATTGAACTCAGTGACAGGTGCTGTCGGCAGTGCAGGAGATCAGCGCAGGTAATGTACCTCGCTGACAGCAGCACTTGTCATGCCCTGCAGTGACCTGGGCTGACCCATTGATGTTAACTCAGGTCACTGCACTGTTCTTCCAGCCAATGGGGAACATCCTGCTCTTCATTGACTGGGACAGTGTGGATCGTCATGGCAACCCCTTGGATTACACCAGACCTGGATTTGTTTTTCTTTCTAATAAATTGGTTAAAGAGGGAATGTATTGGGGAGTGTTTTTTCAAATAAAAATGTGTTTGTCGTCTATTTTTTTTTATTACTGACTGGGTTGGTGATGTCGGGTATCTGATAGACGCCTGACCTCACCAACCCCAGGGCTTGATGCCAGGTGACATTACACATCTGGTATTAACCCCATATATTACCCCGTTTGCCACCGCACCAGGGCGCGGGATGAGCTGGGGCGAAGCACCAGGATTGGCACATCTAATGGATGCGCCACTTCTGGGGCGGCTGCGGCCTGCTATTTTTAGGCTGGGGAGAGTCCAATAACCATGGACCTCCTTAGTCTGAGAATATCAGACCACAGCTGTCTGCTTTACCTTGGCTGGTAATCCAATTTTGGTGGACCCCTACTGTTTTTTTTTTTTTAATTATTTATTTAATTTAAAATAACAGCGTGGGGTGCCCTCAGTTTTGGATTACCAGCCAAGGTGAGGTTGCCAGCTGTGGTCTGCAGGCTGCAGCCATCTGCTTTACCCTAGCTGGCTACAAAAATAGGGGGAACCCTACGTCATTTTTTTTTCATTTTTTTGGCTAAATACAAAGCTAAGCACCCCTTAGTGCCACATGAAAGGCACCAAAGGGTGCAAAATTACAAAATGCAGGAGAGTGGGACATTATGTGTCTTTCTGCCATTATAATGACAGAAAAGACTGATATGAAGTGCACAAGCACAAGAAAATCACCAGAGCGCTCTACGCTGTGAAAAGCAGTAGAAAATGGCACTGGAGTGAACATGTGACCGCCTCATGTAGGATGAAGCTATGGATCCTGGGTAAATTTATGCATTTACCCTCCTTCAGTTTTTTTGCAGTACACAAAAAAAACGGAAGGCACACGGATGACAAACAGATGACATACGGACCCTCTACGGAATGGAAACGGATGCCACACGGATGCACCCGTGAAAAAAAATGGACTGTTTTTGCAGACCGCAAAAATGGATCAGTTGTGTTAATGTAGCCTTATTCTGATCTACCGTTTATAAACAGCAGGCAGAAATACATGAATAGTGCCCACCAGCGTCAGAAAATCTCCAGGGTTTCAGGGCTATCTGAGACCCTGGAGATCATGATTCAGGACGGTTTTTCCGGTCCCCGCTCACGTGATCACAGGTATACACTGTACACCGATGATCACGTTACAGTAAATGACAGCGCCGGTAAAAAATTATTTATCTCCCATCTGGCATGAACAAACACTTCTTCTCCACTCCTTCTCCACTTTTTCTCCACTTTTTCTCCACTTCTTCTCCACTTTTTCTCCACTTTTTCTCCATTTTTTCTCCACTTTTTCTCCATTTTTTCTCCACTTTTTCTCCACTTTTTCTCCATTTTTTCTCCACTTTTTCTCCACTTTTTCTCCATTTTTTCTCCACTTTTTCTCCACTTTTTCTCCATTTTTTCTCCACTTTTTCTCCACTTTTTCTCCATTTTTTCTCCACTTTTTCTCCACTTTTTCTCCGTTCTTTTTCTATGGTCGGTCTACCCATTAGCTCTGCCATGCATAGTGTAGCTCTACACCTACTGCACATGTTACTTTATGATTGACATCTATTTCGTACCAGAGCTGTCTAAGCCTACTCTGACCCCATATTTGTCATTACTATATTGTCCTTGTACTGTATTATGACATTTGTATCATGTGTTTCATTTCTTGCTGTGTTGCAATTTTTTTGCTGCATCCCAATTGTACCTCTACATTGTTCGAGTTTATGTTATTGTTCTCTCACTCTTATGTGATACTGATTATTGTCATTTTTCATGATTACATGCAGATAAGTCCAATCTGAGGAAGGCTCAGGCCGAAACGTCATTTGTAACTTGTTTTGGACAAAAACATATATGCTTATGAAAAAAATTTTTTTCTTAATACGGACCAATAAAGAGTGATTTTGCATTACTATCCGTTGTGACTTACTGACTTTCTGGGAGAATTAGAGTGCCGAGGTTACTCACTAATTTTATCTATTATTACCTCTGAGCACCTATATACCAGTGAGCATAGCTTCCTCTACAGTAGTTCTCCTGATTAGGCATGCCCTTACCTCATGAGCAGGGCATTGCAACTTTGGTAGCAACGATTACGACATGGACTCTGCTGCTGTGGACTCGGGGAGAGTGAGTGCAGATTCATTGCACCCACACTCCTCACATGAAGGGTCCGCACTCCTAGAAAATGGGGGATACGTTCCCTGAGTGTCTCCCCCCATATTCTAGACGGTCCAGAGTCGTCGTGGGACCCCTTTATTTTTTTTCTTACAATAAATTGGTGAAAGAGGAAATGTTTTGGGGACTGTTTTTTCAAATAAATTTCTTTTGTCGATTTTTTTTTTTGTTAGTACTGACAGTTTATGATGTTGGGTATCTAATAGACGCCATGACATCACAAACTGCTGGGCTTGATCTCAGGTGACTTTACAGCTAGTATCAACCCGATTTATTACCCTGTTTGCCACTGCATCAGGGCACGGGATGAGCTGAGGTGAAGCGCCAGGATTGGCGCATCTAGTGGATGCGCCACGTCTGGGGTGCCTGCGGCCTGCTATTTTTAGGCTGTAAAGGCCCAATAACTATGGACTTTCCCACCTTGAGAATACCAGACCACAGCTGTCTGCTTTACCTTGGCTGGTGATCCAATTTGGGGGGGACCCTACTTTTTTTGTGTAATTATTATTTATAAAATAATTATAAAAAAAGAGCCTGGGGGGACCTCCACATTGGATCCCCAACCACGGTAAAGCTGCCAGCTGTGGTTTTCAGGCTACAGACGTCTGCTTTACTCTAGCTGGCTATCAAAAATGGGGGGACCGAACGTCATTTTTTTTTTAACTATTTTTTTAATAGAAAAAATTAATGGGCTTCCCTGTATTTTGATTGCCAACCAAGGTAACGGCAGGCAGATGTGGGTGGCAACCCATAGCTGTCTGCTTTATCTGCGCTGAGAATCAAAAATACCACAGAGCGC
The DNA here is from genome assembly GCF_048569485.1 of Anomaloglossus baeobatrachus. NCBI lineage: Eukaryota > Metazoa > Chordata > Amphibia > Anura > Aromobatidae > Anomaloglossus > Anomaloglossus baeobatrachus. The sequence goes on from NC_134361.1 coordinate 101,717,539, forward strand.
TACGTCATTTTTTTTAAAGATTTATTTTTACAGCACTGTGATGTCCAGCAATCAAAATACAGGGAAGCCCATTTTGTTTTTAGTTATTTAAATAAATAATTAAAAAAAATATATATGGGCTCCCGCTGCATTTTTTGTATTGCTAGCTAAGGGTAATCCAAGCAGCTACTGGCTGCTAACCCCCACTGCTTGGTGTTACCTTCACTGGAAAATCCAGGGAAGCATTTTTGATTTTTTTTGCCAAAAAACTACAAAAAAAGGACGCGAACTTCGCCATATTTTTGTATGTTAGCCAGGTATAGCAGGCAGGTGCTGGAAGAGTTGCATACAGCACCAGAAGATGGCGCTTCTATGAAAGTGCCATTTTCTGAGGCGGCTGCAGACTACAATTCGCAGCAGTGGGGCCCAGAAAGCTCAGGCCAACCTGTGCTGCGGATTCCAACCCCCAGCTGCCTAGTTGTAACTGGCTGGACACAAAAATGGGGCGAAGCCTACGTCATTTGTTTTCTAATTATTTCATGAAATTCATGAAATAATAAAAAAAGGGCTTCCCTTTATTTTTGGTTCCCAGCCGGGTACAAATAGGCAACTGGGGGTTGGAGGCAGCCCGTGGCTGCCTGCTGTACCTGGCTAGCATACAAAAATATGGCGAAGCCCACGTCATTTTTTTGGTGGGCAAAAAACTTCTGCATATAGTCCTGGGGTTTAAATTTTTCCTCCTTTTTTTTTTTTTTTTTCCCTTTAAATCCCCATGTGGTTGTTCATTCAATGTGGATTGAGATTAAGAGCATGTAGCTCGAAACGCGTACTCCTCTGTCATCCCATCCCGTCTTTATGGGGATTTTTTATACCTTGTGGATATGATCCAATTTTACTATGAAAATTGAATAAATAAAAGAAGCAAATTTTATTACATTTCCTGGACACGAGTGCTGGATTTTTTTCTTTTTCCTGGAGTTTCTTGGCCGGGCCGGCCTTCTTGTGCACCTGTCCTTCATTGGAGTCTCCATGTGATCTGGGTGAGCTGATTCTACCTTTCTAGTCCTGGATAGAGTATGCTGAGCCTTGTAGTTCTGCAGCTGCTGTCTGCTCTTCTCCATACAGACAGACAGCAGCTGCAGAACTACAAGGCCCAGCATACTCCATCCAGGACTGTATGCAGAAGTTTTTTGCCCACCAAAAAAATGACGTGGGCTTCGCCATATTTTTGTATGCTAGCCAGGTACAGCAGGCAGCCACGGGCTGCCTCCAACCCCCAGTTGCCTATTTGTACCCGGCTGGAAACCAAAAATATAGGGAAGCCCGTTTTTTTTAATTATTTCACTTATTTCATGAAATAATTAAAAAACAAATGACGTGGGCTTCGCCCCATTTTTGTGTCCAGCCAGGTACAACTAGGCAGCTGGGGATTGGAATCCGCGGCACAGGTTAGCCCGAGGTTTCTGGGCGCCTCTGCTGCGAATTTCAGTCCGCAGCCGTCCCAGACAATGGCTCTCTCATAGAAGCGCCATCATCTGGCGCTGTATCCAACTCTTCCAACAGCCCTGGAGCCGGGTGGCTTCTTGGGTAATCATGAGTTAATACTGGCTTTGTTTTACTAGCCAGTATTAAGCCAGAGATTCCTAATGTCAGGCACGTTTGACCCGGCCATTAAGAATCTCCAATAAAGGGTTAAAAAAAAAGACACCACACAGAGAAAAAATAATTTAATAGAAATAAATACACAGACACATTAGAGACTCCATCTTTATTACCCCCTGTCAGCCCAATAAATCCCCAATAAACCAGCACTGATAAGAGGTTTTTTTTATTAATATTTTATACTTTTTATTGCTATCCTTGTTTTAGACACAAATTTATTCAAAACAATTCACACAATAGAACAAGGAAAAAGAAAGAAGAATAAACCACATATGGTAGAAATAAAAATAAAAGTAAAAATAAAGAAAAGTAATTGATAGTGCAGCAAACAAATACCAGGTGTCTGGTTGCAGTACCCCGGCCGGTAGTAGAGCAATTATTAAATCTAGTATAGTATATTAAGTGATGCTTCAAGGCATATGATATTTAATGCCAATTGAAACTATCACTGCAATATGATTTTTCAGATACCTGGAGAGTTTTTTTCAATCCATAAGCAAAAAGGTTTTTAATAGAGGCTTAAATTATAAGCAGCAATTTCAGCGTTCCAAGTGCCTTTAAATTAATTTGAAGAAACTGCACTTCAGGATTGTAGTGAGGATTGTAGTGAGGATGAGGTGCCCCAGCTCATCACTTGATGAGCTGGGGCACCTCATCCTCAGTACAATCCTCAATAGTGTAGTAGTAGTGAGGATTGTAGTGAGGATGAGGTGCCCCAGCTCATCACTTGATGAGCTGGGGCACCTCATCCTCACTACAATTCTCACTAGTGTAGTAGTAGTGAGGATTGTAGTGAGGATGAGGTGCCCCAGCTCATCACTTGATGAGCTGGGGCACCTCATCCTCACTACAATCCTCACTAGTGTAGTAGTAGTGACGATTGTAGTGAGGATGAGGTGCCCCAGCTCATCACTTGATGAGCTGGGGCACCTCATCCTCACTACAATCCTCACTAGTGTAGTAGTAGTGACGATTGTAGTGAGGATGAGGTGCCCCAGCTCATCACTTGATGAGCTGGGGCACCTCATCCTCACTACAATCCTTACTAGTGTAGTAGTAGTGAGGATTGTAGTGAGGATGAGGTGCCCCAGCTCATCACTTGATGAGCTGGGGCACCTCATCCTCACTACAATCCTCACTAGTGTAGTAGTAGTGACGATTGTAGTGAGGATGAGGTGCCCCAGCTCATTACTTGATGAGCTGGGGCACCTCATCCTCACTGCAATCCTCACTAGTGTAGTAGTAGTGACGATTGTAGTGAGGATGAGGTTCCCCAGCTCATCACTTGATGAGCTGGGGCACCTCATCCTCACTACAATCCTCACTACAATCGGGAAGCAGCATGCAGCCTTCACTCCGTGAGAGATCAGTGCTGCTGGCTGTCAGCGGTAACAGCGGTAACGCTGACAGACGCGTTACCATAGCAACGGTGCTCTCGGAGCCGCGGTTAGCGGTGACGCCACCGCTAACTGCGTTGCTATGGCAACGGTGATCTCCGTTAATGACCGGCTGTGTCAGCCGGTCCCTAACGGAACGGGGAGTCGACCGTGTGCTAGAGCATGTCGCCGGTACACGGCGATACACATATGTGCACCGTGTACCGGAGAGTGCAATGACAGGTCCTACATGACGCGTCATAGTCATGTGACCAGTCTGTAGCCAATGAGATAATAGCCACGTGACTGGTCACATGGCTATTTTGACGTCACGATAGGTCCTGCATCGCTGCTGGCAGTGCTGGTCACCGGGAGGATTCAGCGATCATCGGATGGAATAGCGGCAGGAGACAGAGTGCAGGAGGGATCGCGGGGACCGGTAAGTGTTATGGCAATGTTTATTAACTGTTTGTGTACATTTATCATGCATTTTTATGTGTTTGTGATGGCCTCCCATTATAGCCTATTGGTTCGAGTTCGGTTCGTCGAACGTTCGACGAACCGAACTCGAACGAGACCTCCGTTCGGCAAACCGAGCTTGAGCCGAACCGCGACCGGTTCGCTCATCTCTACTCCCTACACTACCGCACAGATTAAGCTATATCAGTGCTGTGCATGCCAATAAAGTTAAAAGTTGCAATGGCGCCGGGTTGGCCCCTGTAATCGTGGAGCCCGTACCCTCTGCCCCCTAGTAGCTATGCTACTAACCCCGATGATTGATTGAATATAGAGCACTGGCGAACAACTCGCTCATCACTAATTATAGCTAATTTTAATGTATTAGGTTTGAATAGGGAAGCAATAAATGTATTGCTAGTGTTTCTCTGCGGTATTATACACAAAGAGCTCTGCTACATGCACATTTGCACATACACAGTTCTGCTATGTGCACAATCACACACACAGCCCTGCTGTACACAAATTTATACTTACACACAGTATACATTACCACAGTTCACAGTTACACACACATTGCTCTGCTACATACTGGTGCATCTCAATAAATTAGAATATTATCAAAAACTTAATTAATTTCAGTAATTCAATACAAAAAGGGAAACACATATATTATATAGAGTCATTACACACAGAGGAATCTATTTCAAGTGTTTATTTCTGTTAATATTGATGATTATGGCTTACAGCCAATGAAAACCCAAAGGTCATTATCTCAGAAAATTAGAATTCTGTAATGAATTACTAAAATAAATTAACTTTTTGATGATATTCTAATTTATTGAGATGCACCTATGCACATTTGCATACATACAGCTCTGCTACATGAATACAGTTACATACACACACACACACACACACACACACACACACACACACACTACACTGACAAGCAAAAGGGTAAAAATGTTTTGAACTTTATTTTTTTAAGCTCCCTATCTCACCATCAACTACAACTTTGAGCCTGAGACTACATTCATTTTATAGACAATCATATTGGCTATCTCATACATTAGTTTGACCTGCAACTATTATTTTGTTAGTATTTTTTAAAGCCACTGCCTTAATATTTATGGGCATACTCTCCAACAATTGCAAGCTTGTCTCAACCGAAATCCGATCCCAGGTTTCTTCTACTCATTCCCCCAATGCTGAACATATTAGTCAACACAGTTGGGTATGTGTACAGATTTTTCATCAACTCTCCCCACATTGCTAAATTGGGTTGAGGTCTGGGGACTGTTGGGGCCAATCAAGTACCTCAACTTTATTGTCAATGAACCATTTATTCGCCAATCTCAACGTATGCTTCAGGTCCTTGACCTGCTTGAACACTATGTCATCCTTTTTATAACCATAGTTCTTGTGCGTAAAAGTAACTCATCTTGTAGTAACTCACGTATAGCTCAGAATTGAGACCACCATCGATCCTGGACAGGTACTCAACAACTTTGGCTGTCAAACATATCATCAGGCTTCCTCCACCGAATCCTAAGTACCTTCAATTTCTCCATCCCTTAGCCCCTTTTTTACTTGTTTATTCCAGACCTATTTGCACCTAGTAAAGCCTAGTCTATTGACGTTTGTCTTATTCCTGAAAATCACTCATTTCCAATCTTCTACTGACCAATTTTTGTGCTTTTTTACAAACCCAAGCAAATGATTTGTATGATAAAATTAAAGTTGAGGCTTCTTCACCTTTTTTGGAGCCTCCTTTCCATACTTGTGTAACATGTGGTGCACCTTTCTTGAATGGACATCTGGGATCTCACTATTATGAAGCAAACAAGCCACCTCCACTGCTGTTTGTAACGCCAGAACTGATAGACCTTGTGATGAGCCAACTTGTTGACTTCGATATTTTGCCTCAACGTCATCCTCTTGGCTTTTGAATCAATGGATGGTCTTAATTTCATATTCTTCCTACTGTCATGTTACTCATATGATGCAGATTGGCAATTGAGACCAAGATGAGCTGGATGATGCTATTTCTCTCTTCTTGGGAAATCTTCTTCATGGCTGCTTTTCAATTCCACTCAGGGATCTTAAGGTTAGGAATAATCTAATAACACACTGAGCTATTAGGGAATGTGTAAAAAGCTGGAGGGAAAAGAGCACAATATGGTCTTACCCAGTGACAAGGAATAAAAATAATTGCGGAATATGCTCACCTTATTGGGTTGTGTATCACACAACCAGAAGTAAAGACTGTAACCAGCTGCTACAGAGTCCACGCGCTGAAGAAGCCAAAGATCACTTGGGAACACTGTAAATATGGAACCGTTATTGCGATGCTGGAGATATGACACACATCCAGGACAGGTATAATGCAAGGTGGTTTAATTCAACTTGTTTCAAAGTGTAACCTTACTTCTTCATCAGGAAATCCACCAGTATGACCTGGTGGATTTACTGATGAAGAAGTTGGGTTACACTTCGAAATGCATTGAATTAAACCATGTCGTGTTCTACCTCTCTTGAATATGTGTCATATCTCCAGCAGCGCAGTAACGGTTCCACATTTACAGTGTTCCATTATGGAATGTGAGAACAAGTTGTAATTTGTATACAGGAAGAAAAAGATTTTTCAAAAACCAGAAGCAAAACAGTAACAATGCAGTAACATGACAGAATCTGCATAACTAATCATATGCTAAATCCTGTAAAATGGTCACTGGTGTAATTGTAGAGGGGTGATATGTTTCACTGGGGTTGTCAGACTCACTGATGTGAAACGGGAAGCATACTTCAGCATGTTATATGCTGAGAGGATTAATTGGCCATGATAAGGGCTGGGTTTGTGAACAGCAAAAGAGTTGGGTGGGATGGCTGTTCACATATCTCTACCCTAGGCTGCGGTCAAGGGGAAAAAATTAAGGTAAGTGTGTGGGTAGGAAAGTAAGCAGATCTCCAGAGTTTTGTTCATACTGAATGAACTGACCCATTTTCTTGAGTAAGCAGATCCTGCAGTGGTATGGACTGTTAAGAGCTGCTTGATCCTTTTATGCAGGGCAGGCTATGTTAGTTTGTTTTATTTTTGTCCTGGTTTATGAATTCTTAATAAACCAGTGGAAGATTTAAACAAAAAACATTCCTGTGTCTACCTCGTAAAACACCCAAGTGAACAGCAACAAGCAAAATTAGCTACTGAAACAAAAATCGCCAATGACATTAAAATAAATCCCAAAATCTTTTATAAATACATTAATGCCAAAAGGAAAACAAAGGATAGTATCGGCCCCTTAAAATATAATAACAAGTTAGTTATAGAGGACAAACAAAAGACTGAGATATTAAATAGGCATTTCTCATCTGTATTCACCAAGGAACTGACTGTACCAGGGATCATTCAACAAGTGAAAAATCAAAGTCCACCACCCGATATAATTAATTTAACACAAGATTAAGTACGCCTACGTCTGAGTAAATTAAACATTGACAAATCCCCAGGGCCAGATGGCATTCATCCACGAATATTGAGGGAATTGAGCTCCGTAATCGACAGACCGCTGTATCTCATCTTTTTAGACTCACTTGTAACAGGGTTGGTGCCTCAGGATTGGAGGATTGCTGATGTGGTACCGATATTTAAGAAAGGTAAGAGGGTAGATCCAGGCAACTACCGTCCAGTAAGCCTGACATCAGTAGTATGCAAAGTTTTTGAGGGCATTTTAAGGGATGATATGCAAAAATATATTGCAGAAAATAATATGATAACTGACAAACAGCATGGATTCATGAAAGATAAGTCGTGTCTAACCAACCTGTTGGGGTTCTATGAGGGGGTAAGTTCAAACCTGGATATTGGTAATACAGCTGATGTGATTTATTTGGACTTTGCAAAGTCATTTGATACTGTACCACATAATAGCCTTATTATGCTCCAGAAGCAAGGACTAGGGGACACAATATGCAACTGGGTAAGGAATTGGCTAAAAGATAGGAAACAAATAGTAGTCATAAATGGTACATTCTCTAAATGGGCTATAGTCAGCAGTGGGGTGCCACAGGGATCTGTGCTTGGACCGATTCTTTTTATTCTCTTTATTAATGACTTTGTGGATGGGATTGATAGTACAGTGTCAGTCTTTGCCGATGACACCAAACTATGTAGGATATTAAAAACTGACCTGGATAGTACAATATTACAAAAAGATCTGGATAAGATGTCAGAATGGGCAGATACTTGGCAAATGAGATTTAATGTTGATAAATGTAAAGTAATGCACCTAGGACGGAGTAATCCTATAGCTGCGTATACATTAAATGGAAGTAAACTCGGGACTACAGAACAGGAGAAGGACTTGGGTATTCTCATTACAAATAAGCTGAGCAGCAGCACTCAATGTCAAGCAGCAGCTGCTAAAGATTTTAGGGTGTATAAAAAGAGAGATTAGATCCCGTGATCCCAACGTATTGTTACCCCTCTATAAATCACTTGTAAGGCCACATCTGGAATACGGGATCCAGTTTTGGGCTCCACATTTTAAAAAGGACATTCAGAAGTTAGAGTCAGTTCAAAGGCGGGCAACTAGACTATTACAAGGAATGGAAGGCCTCCCATATGATGACAGGTTGAAAAAGTTAGATATGTTTAGCTTAGAAAAAAGACGTCTCAGAGGAGATCTCATTTATATGTATAAATACATGTGTGGTCAATATAAAGGACTGGCACATGACTTATTTCTTCCAAAGACAGTACTAAGGACCAGGGGGCACTCACTGCGAGTGGAAGAAAAGCGATTCCGACACCTAAATAGGAAAGGGTTCTTTACAGTTAGAGCGGTCAGACTGTGGAATACACTACCACAAGAGGTAGTAATGGCAGATACTATAACAGCTTTTAAAAAAGGGCTGGATGATTTCCTCAGTACACACAACTTGTTGGTTATAAATGACTTAGTGACTAAATGTAGAACTGGTGGAGGAAGGTTGAACTAGATGGACCTAGGTCTTTTTTCAACCTAAGTAACTATGTAACTATGTAACTATGTAACAGGTTTAATACAATAGTACAATAGTTGCAAGTCAAACTTTTTTATGAGATAGCCACGATGATTGTCTATAAAATTAATTTAGTCTCATGTTTAAAGCTGTACAGGATTGTGAGATATGGAGCCCAAAAGGCAAAAGTTCAAATCATTATTACGCTTTTGCTCATCAGTGTATAATACCACAGGTCGCCGTTTTAAACACACACACACACACACACACACACCTCTGCTATATGCACTTTTGCACACACAGCCCTGCTACATGAATATGAATATTATCATACACACATATACACAGCACTCCTGCATCCACATTTGAACACACAGCTTTGCTATATACATGTTTGCACACACTCAGCACTCCTACATGCACATTTACACACACCCCATACATTACTGATTGGACCTGAACGGCAGCTTGATGAGCTGAGCAACTGAAGGACCTGCCATTAAATTAACTCAAGGACCTTTCAGGTCATGTGATCAGTCACATATCTTTAAAGGTTATTGAGGTATTCGAGCAGAAGGTCTTTCAGTTGCTCATCTCCTGCAGCCTCCATTTAGCTGGTTGTAGCTTCCTCCCTTGCTCTGCACTAATCACATAGGTTAGTGCAGAGCAGGAAGAGTGAGAGAAGCTCTCTTGGAGATCTCGGAGGACACGATGTCATCATTCTCCTCCATCACAGTAAGCTGCCACTGGTCTGTAAGATGTATACACTTTTTTAGCAGGAGTTGTCCTTGTTAAAAAGTATCTTATAGTCCAAAAAATATGGTAGTTAATAAATAACTTGTTTTATCCCATGGAGTCTGCATTTTCTGTGCTGCTGAAACTCATATGTGCTTACATGCATTATGTTTTTTCAGCAGCCGAGGTGTGCATTATGAGATTTTGCAGCAAGTCACACGACGTTTACAAAGTTATGCAGCAGCTGAGGTGTGTATTATGGTGCTCTTCCGCATCTCAGGTGTTCATGTGGAAATGTTGCAATATCTGTATTAAGAGGTTTTTCAGTAACTGAAGCATGTCTTATGAAGTTCTGCAGCAGCTAAGTTGTGCATTATGATCTTGCAGCAGCCGAGGTGTAGATGATGAGATCATGTAACATGTGAAGTGTGTATAATGTAGTGCTGCAGCAGCTAAGGTGTGAATTTTGAAGTTCTGCAGTGGCTGAAGTGTGTATAATGAGGTTCTACAGAAGCTGAGGTGCGTATTATGGAAAATGTATTCTATATTTTGCCAAGAATTTCAAAATCATTGACTTTATGAATTATTTTAGTATTATCCTTTGCAATTCCATTATGTGTAAACCTATGCTTATTTTTGAAGTTGTTCAGGATTAACAATTAGTGATGAGCGAGCATGCTTGTAACTACTCGGTACTCGCACGAGTATCGCTGTACTCGGGCTGCTCGGCGGGGACCGAGTAATCTCGCGATACTCGTGCTGTACTCGTGGTCTTCATTTCTGCATGTTGGCGCTCTTTTGAGAGCCAGCCCTCATGCAGGGATTGGCTGGCAGACCACTGCAATGCCACAGCCCTGTTAGAATTGCAGTGATTGGCCGGCCTGCACAGCGTGACCGAGCCTTTATGCCGGCCGGCGCGCTGTGCTCTGCTCACAGCTATCCAGACTGTCAGTGCAGGGAGAGTGTCGCTGATTCAGGGAAAGCTTTGCGGCCCTTTATAGCTTTTTCAGTTGCAGGGCTGCAAACAGTGTGACCAAAAGTCCTTCTCAGGACTATTCTAGTTGTATACAGGCAGGCAGGGTATAGCCAGGTTGGAGTACAGTAGCAGAGTCCTTCTCAGGACTATTGTTGCTATATACAGGCAGGGTATAGCCAGGTCTGAATACAGGCTAGTGACCAAAAGAGTCCTTGTCAGGACTATTGTACCAGTATACAGGCAGGCAGGCAGGCAGGGTAGTGGTGACCGTATACCAGCCTTCATCATATCTGGGGCTGGTGTACACAGTGTAAAACAGTCCAGATAGTGTCTGACTTGTCTGTAATTGTCGCTCCCCAAAAAAACCTGTTAGGTTCTTATTGCGTCCGTGCTTGGTTTTTAAAACCGCACGTGTGTGCCTGTTGGTGGCAGCGTACAGGTGCACTTGTGTGCAATTTCCACAAACTTTGATATAACGCACAAGTAGTGAATATACACGTCAGCAGTGCACAGCATTGCAAAATGCGCAAGGGCATTGGCAAGGAACAAGGAAGTGGACGTGATGGTGGTGCAGGCAGAGGCCGAGGTCGTGGGCAAGCTCTAATTTCGCCACAACAAAGGGCCACATCTAGTCGCTCGCACGTCCTGTCCCAAATTCTTGGGGACCGCAGCAGTACACCGCTCTTGAACTAAGACCAGTGTCAACAGGTTGTTAGTTGGATAGCAGATAATGCTTCCAGTCAGATTGGCACCACCACAAACACTCTGTCTTCCACACGGTCAAGTGTCAGTAGCCGTGATACTGCACCGCACATTTCTGAACCTGATCCTCCTTCCTACCACCAGGCTGAGTACACGTCCTCCTCGGACATTAATGATCCCACACTTGGACACTCGGAAGAGCTGTTCACGTTTCCATTCACACATTCTGGCCTCTCGCCAGCTCATATTGAAGTGGGTCATGAGGAGATCGTCTGTACAGATGGCCAAATATTTGAGCAGCCACGTTCTCACGAAGTTGGCAACGTGTCTCAACAAGTGGTGGACGATGATGAGACACAATTGTCAGGAAGTCAGGAGGAGGAGCAGGGTGCGGAAGAGGAAGACGACGTGGTGGATGATCCAGTAACTGACCCAACCTGGCAGGAGGATATGCAGAGCGAGGACAGCAGTGCACAGGGGGAGGGAGGCGTAGCATCACAACAGGCAGTAAGAAGCAGGGTGGTGGCCCCAGGCAGAAGTCAGGCAACCGTTCCCCGGAACAACACGACGACACAAGGTGCCTGTACAAATGTTAGGTCTTCCCGAGTCTGGCAGTTTTTTAAGTTGGATCCAGATGATTCAAAAAAGGCCATTTGCAACACCTGCCGTGCCAGCATCAGCAGGGGTACCAAAACTAGCAGCCTGACCACCACCAGCATGATCAGGCACATGTCAGCCAAGCACCCGACTTTGTGGGAAGTACAACAGAGTCGAGGAGCAGTGCTTGCTGATGTCACTGCTACGTCTTCGCTGGTTGTGCATGCGAGCCAATCCTCTGTCCATGCTGCCTGCGAACAAGCCTCCTCCACTCCTGCACCTGCAGTTGCCTACGCAGAAAGAACACCATCATCAAGCACGTCCTTGTCCCAGCGCAGCGTTCAGTTATCCATTCAGCAAACCTTTGAACGCAGGCGCAAATACACTGCCAACACCCCACATGCCACAGTTCTAAATGCTAACATTTCGCGACTGCTTGCGCTGGAAATGTTGCCTTTTAGGCTGGTGGAGACAGAAGCATTCCGTGACCTGATGGCGGCAGCTGTCCCACGTTACTCGGTCCCCAGCCGCCACTATTTCTCCCGGTGTGCCGTCCCCGCGTTGCATAACCACGTGTCACAAAACATCACACGTGCCCTGAACAACTCTGTTTCACCCAAGGTCCACCTAACCACAGACACGTGGACAAGTGCTTGTGGGCAAGGCCGCTACATCTCGTTGACGGCACACTGGGTTAATATTGTGGAAGCTGGGACCCAGTCTGAGCGAGGGACGGAACACGTCCTTCCCACACCAAGGTTTGCAGGCCCTACCTCAGTCAGTGTTTCACCCACACTCTACAGCTCCGGAATGTCATGCTCTTCAGCCTCCTCCTCCTCCTGCGCATCCTCATCCACTGTGCCCTCCACACCAGTCACAAGCTGGAAGCACTGCAGCACTGCCTCGGCGAAGCGGCAACAGGCTGTGCTGAAGCTAATCTGCATAGGTGACAAACCCCACAATGCAGAAGAGCTGTGGACAGCTCTGAAACAGCAGGCAGATCACTGGCTCACACCTCTGAACCTAAAGCCAGGAAAGGTCGTGTGTGACAATGGCCGGAACCTGGTGGCGGCTTTGAGGCGAGGCCAGCTGACACATGTTCCATGCGTGGCCCATGTGCTCAACCTCGTGGTTCAGCGGTTTATAAAGTCATACCCAGAGCTGTCTGATCTGCTGGTAAAAGTTCGCCGCCTGTCTGCACATTTTCGAAAGTCACCTACTGCTTCAGCCGGCCTTGCCGGCTTTCAGCGCCGTTTGCATCTTCCGGCTCACAGACTGGTGTGTGATGTCCCCACGCGTTGGAATTCAACTCTGCACATGTTGGTCAGGATATGTGAGCAGAAGAGGGCAGTTGTTGAGTACCTGCATCACCTAAGCCATCGGGAAATGGGTCAAACTCCACACATAACACCTGAGGAGTGGAGATGGATGTCAGACCTATGTACCATCCTCCAAAACTTTGAGGACTCCACCAAGATGGTGAGTGGTGATGACGCCATTATTAGCGTCACCATACCGCTACTCTGCCTTCTAAAACGGTCTCTGCTGAAAAACAAACATGATGCATTGCAGGCGGAGCGCGATGAGTTGCAGCAAGAAACAGTAGTGGGTGTGGGTGATAACACACAGCCCAGCCTCGTCTCATCACAACGTGCAGTGGAGGACTATGACGAGGAGGAGGATGAAGACATGGAGCAACTCTCCGGCCAAATTGAGGATATGACATGCACACCAGTCATATCCTCGGTTCAGCGTGGCTGGCCAGAGGACAGGGTAGATGAGGAGGAGGAGGAGGAGGAGGAGGAGGAGGAGGAGGAGGACAGCATATTCAGTCATCTTGTTGGTCAGGCTACTGAAGTCCTGGCTGTTAAGAGTCTGGCGCACATGGCTGACTTTATGGTAAGCTGCCTGTCTCGTGACCCTCGCGTTAAGAACATCTTGGCCGACAATCATTACTGGTTGGTAACACTGTTAGACCCACGCTACAAGGAGAACTTTTTGTCTCTTATTCCCGTGGAGGAGAGGTCAACCAAAATGCAGCAGTTCCGGAAGGCCATACTCACGGAAGTAGGCAAAGCATTCCCCTCACAAAACGCTAGCGGCATAGGTCAGGAATCAGTGGACAACCGAGGCGTACAGCCGAGAGAGGCACAAGTCCAATCCGCCAGAGGTAGGGGAACAGTCTTTAAGATGTGGGACAGTTTTCTCAGCCCCTCACGTACCACAGCCCCTGAGGTGCGGGGTAGTGCCACAAGAAATCCTAAGTTTGCCCAGATGCTGAAGGAGTACCTTGCAGATCGAACAACTGTACTCCGACATTCCTCTGTGCCTTACAATTATTGGGTATCCAAGCTGGACACGTGGCATGAATTGGCTCTCTACGCCTTGGAAGTCCTGGCCTGCCCTGCTGCTAGCGTTTTGTCAGAGCGTGTTTTTAGTGCCGCAGGTGGAATCATTACAGATAAACGCACCCGCCTGTCAACTGAAAATGCTGACAGGCTGACTCTGATCAAGATGAACAAGGGTTGGATTGGGCCAGACTTCACCACACCACCAGCAAATGAGAGCGGTATTTAAAGTTTGCCATGTACCTCCACTCACCCATGGGTACACACTTCTGGACTTTGGATAATCGCTGGACTGCTCCTCCTTCTCCTCATGCGCCACCATGATGATGACCGTTACAAATTGCAATACTTAGGCCTTTGTTTCAGGTATACCCCCAGTGGTAAATTTTTTCGCCCATTCTTTGCAGAATGGACATTACAACGACAGGAGACCCGCTCCTTTGCAATGGGAACAATGTTTTGAGGCCCTCATGCACGTCTCTACCCAGGGACAACATGGAGCCTCCCAATTTTTGGCTGCCCTGCCTAAGGGCTATACTATAATACACCCACTTCCTTAAAATGGACACTTAATGTTTTGAGGCCCTCATGCACGTCTCTACCCAGGGACAACGTGGAGTCTCCCAATTTTTGGCTGCCCTGCCTAAGGGCTATACTATAATACACCCACTTCCTTAAAATGGACACTTAATGTTTTGAGGCCCTCATGCACGTCTCTACCCAGGGACAACGTGGAGCCTCCCAATTTTTCGCTGCCCTGCCTAAGGGCTATACTATAATACACCCACTTCCTTAAAATGGACACTTAATGTTTTGAGGCCCTCATGCACGTCTCTATCCAGGGACAACGTGGAGCCTCCCAATTTTTGGCTGCCCTGCCTAAGGGCTATACTATAATACACCCACTTCCTTAAAATGGACACTTAATGTTTTGAGGCCCTCATGCACGTCTCTACCCAGGGACAACGTGGAGCCTCCCAATTTTTCGCTGCCCTGCCTAAGGGCTATACTATAATACACCCACTTCCTTAAAATGGACACTTAATGTTTTGAGGCCCTCATGCACGTCTCTATCCAGGGACAACGTGGAGCCTCCCAATTTTTGGCTGCCCTGCCTAAGGGCTATACTATAATACACCCACTTCCTTAAAATGGACACTTAATGTTTTGAGGCCCTCATGCACGTCTCTACCCAGGGACAACGTGGAGTCTCCCAATTTTTGGCTGCCCTGCCTAAGGGCTATACTATAATACACCCACTTCCTTAAAATGGACACTTAATGTTTTGAGGCCCTCATGCACGTCTCTATCCAGGGACAACGTGGAGCCTCCCAATTTTTGGCTGCCCTGGCAAAGGGCTATACTAAAATAGACCCACTTCCTTACAATGGGCACTTCAGGTTTACAGGCCATCATGCACGTCTCTATCCAGGGACAATGTGGAGCCTCCCAATTTTTGGCTGCCCTGGCAAAGGGCTATACTGAAATAGACCCACTTCCTTACAATGGGCACTTCAGGTTTACAGGCCATCATGCACGTCTCTATCCAGGGACAATGTGGAGCCTCCCAATTTTTGGCTGCCCTGGCAAAGGGCTATACTGAAATAGACCCACTTCCTTACAATGGGCACTTCAGGTTCACAGGCCATCATGCACGTCTCTATCCAGGGACAATGTGGAGCCTCCCAATTTTTGGCTGCCCTGGCAAAGGGCTATACTGAAATAGACCCACTTCCTTACAATGGGCACTTCAGGTTTACAGGCCATCATGCACGTCTCTATCCAGGGACAATGTGGAGCCTCCCAATTTTTGGCTGCCCTGGCAAAGGGCTATACTAAAATAGACCCACTTCCTTACAATGGGCACTTCAGGTTTACAGGCCATCATGCACGTCTCTATCCAGGGACAATGTGGAGCCTCCCAATTTTTGGCTGCCCTGGCAAAGGGCTATACTGAAATAGACCCACTTCCTTACAATGGGCACTTCAGGTTTACAGGCCATCATGCACGTCTCTATCCAGGGACAATGTGGAGCCTCCCAATTTTTGGCTGCCCTGGCAAAGGGCTATACTGAAATAGACCCACTTCCTTACAATGGGCACTTCAGGTTTACAGGCCATCATGCACGTCTCTATCCAGGGACAATGTGGAGCCTCCCAATTTTTGGCTGCCCTGGCAAAGGGCTATACTAAAATAGACCCACTTCCTTACAATGGGCACTTCAGGTTTACAGGCCATCATGCATGTCTCTATCCAGGGACAATGTGGAGCCTCCCAATTTTTGGCTGCCCTGGCAAAGGGCTATACTAAAATAGACCCACTTCCTTACAATGGGCACTTCAGGTTTACAGGCCATCATGCACGTCTCTATCCAGGGACAATGTGGAGCCTCCCAATTTTTGGCTGCCCTGGCAAAGGGCTATACTGAAATAGACCCACTTCCTTACAATGGGCACTTCAGGTTTACAGGCCATCATGCACGTCTCTATCCAGGGACAATGTGGAGCCTCCCAATTTTTGGCTGCCCTGGCAAAGGGCTATACTAAAATAGACCCACTTCCTTACAATGGGCACTTCAGGTTTACAGGCCATCATGCACGTCTCTATCCAGGGACAATGTGGAGCCTCCCAATTTTTGGCTGCCCTGGCAAAGGGCTATACTAAAATAGACCCACTTCCTTACAATGGGCACTTCAGGTTTACAGGCCATCATGCACGTCTCTATCCAGGGACAATGTGGAGCCTCCCAATTTTTGGCTGCCCTGGCAAAGGGCTATACTGAAATAGACCCACTTCCTTACAATGGGCACTTCAGGTTTACAGGCCATCATGCTCGTCTCTATCCAGGGACAATGTGGAGCCTCCCAATTTTTGGCTGCCCTGGCAAAGGGCTATACTAAAATAGACCCACTTCCTTACAATGGGCACTTCAGGTTTACAGGCCATCATGCACGTCTCTATCCAGGGACAATGTGTAGCCTCCCAATTTTTGGCTGCCCTGGCAAAGGGCTATACTAAAATAGACCCACTTCCTTACAATGGGCACTTCAGGTTTACAGGCCATCATGCATGTCTCTATCCAGGGACAATGTGGAGCCTCCCAATTTTTGGCTGCCCTGGCAAAGGGCTATACTAAAATAGACCCACTTCCTTACAATGGGCACTTCAGGTTTACAGGCCATCATGCACGTCTCTATCCAGGGACAATGTGGAGCCTCCCAATTTTTGGCTGCCCTGGCAAAGGGCTATACTGAAATAGACCCACTTCCTTACAATGGGCACTTCAGGTTTACAGGCCATCATGCACGTCTCTATCCAGGGACAATGTGGAGCCTCCCAATTTTTGGCTGCCCTGGCAAAGGGCTATACTAAAATAGACCCACTTCCTTACAATGGGCACTTCAGGTTTACAGGCCATCATGCACGTCTCTATCCAGGGACAATGTGGAGCCTCCCAATTTTTGGCTGCCCTGGCAAAGGGCTATACTAAAATAGACCCACTTCCTTACAATGGGCACTTCAGGTTTACAGGCCATCATGCACGTCTCTATCCAGGGACAATGTGGAGCCTCCCAATTTTTGGCTGCCCTGGCAAAGGGCTATACTGAAATAGACCCACTTCCTTACAATGGGCACTTCAGGTTTACAGGCCATCATGCTCGTCTCTATCCAGGGACAATGTGGAGCCTCCCAATTTTTGGCTGCCCTGGCAAAGGGCTATACTAAAATAGACCCACTTCCTTACAATGGGCACTTCAGGTTTACAGGCCATCATGCACGTCTCTATCCAGGGACAATGTGTAGCCTCCCAATTTTTGGCTGCCCTGGCAAAGGGCTATACTAAAATAGACCCACTTCCTTACAATGGGCACTTCAGGTTTACAGGCCATCATGCACGTCTCTATCCAGGGACAATGTGGAGCCTCCCAATTTTTGGCTGCCCTGGCAAAGGGCTATACTGAAATAGACCCACTTCCTTACAATGGGCACTTCAGGTTTACAGGCCCTCATGCACGTCTGTATGCAGGGGCATTGGTGAACCTCACAATTTTGGACTGCCCTGGCAAAGGAAAATACTACAAAGACTCACTTCCTCAAAATGGGCACATTAGACTCAAGAGGCCTTCATGTACGTCTCTTCTCAGGGACATCGGAGTGCCACACAATGTTTTCACGTAAAATCTTTCATGTATTAATCTCAAAAAGTAACATACACCAGCTCTATCTCACTATTGGGTATGTGCCCTTAACATTTCTGCCATGAAAAATCATTTTGGGGTCATTTTGGAAGGTTTTCTGGTGAGTCCGTAAAAATGGCGTGAAACGCGGACAAAATTGTTCACAGCTGTGACTTTTGAGTGATAAATGCTTCAAGGGGTCTTCCCCATGCTGTTGCCATGTCATTTGAGCACTCTTCTGAGACTTTTGTGACATTTTTAGGGTTTCTCCATGCTGCCGGGGGGTCATTTCACAAAAATACTCGGGTCTCCCATAGGATAACATTGGGCTCGTTGCTCGGCCCGAGTACACGAGTATCTTGGGAGGCTCGGCCCGAGCTTCGAGCACCCGAGCTTTTTAGTACTCGCTCATCACTATTAACAATGCATTTTTTTTAACATCGACAGGACTAGAATTGTCCACAAATTGTGTTTGTGATACTTTAATTCAGCCTTGTTTAGGTCCATCCAGCCCGGCTACGATACCAGATATAACCCCTGGAAAATTTTGGAACTGCTTAAGCAGGACAGCAGACATGTTTTTCTGTTTTTGTATTATCCCCTTTAACATCCACATTATTTCATGTTGAATAGGGGGTATTTTTGATATTGGTTTTCAGTAAATGCAGATCAGGATCAACAGATACATCATATATCTGCAACTTAAAGAGACCTTATCAGGTAAAAAATGTTATTAACCTGCAGATATGGAGTTAATCTGCAGGTTAATAGTATTCTGATGCTGTGCATTTGAACTGAGAGCCCCGCTGGGAGACAATTAACTTTATTCTTCAGGCTTTTAGTCATAAGGGTGAGTCCTGTATGGCTTCAGTTATCACTCAGTGCATAGTGGGCAGCACTGACTGACAGCCAGCTCTTTACTTATACACTGCTGATCTGTCGGTCATTGCGGGGCGTGGTTACAGCATCTGCTCACTATGCACAGAGCGATGATCAAAACAGCAATAGCCCCGCCCATATGACTGAAAGCCCCAAGGCTGTTGGGAGGAATAACGTTAATTTACCCGGCAGCAAGGCTCTCATTGTGGTGCCTGCATAGCGTCAGAATGCTATTAATCTGCAGATTAACCAAATATCTGCAGGCTGACAGCGTTTTTTTTTCATGACAGGTTAATGTGATTTTCTCTATCTTTTATATACATTTATGATATTCTGTGTTCACAGAATATAACAGATAACACAAGAGATAGGTGTTCAGTTGCCGCGCCAAAAGATCACTTCTTGCAGATATTCAGATTAATGTCACTTTATTATCGTACAGGTCAACGCGTTTCTGGAGCATCTGCCCCCTTCATCAGGACCACCAAGCACAGGATTTGAGATTGAGATTTAATGTTATTCCTGTGCTTGGTGGTCCTGATGAAGGGGGCAGATGCTCCAGAAACGCGTTGACCTGTACGATAATAAAGTGACATTAATCTGAATATCTGCAAGAAGTGATCTTTTGGCGCGGCAACTGAACACCTATCTCTTGTGTTATCTGTTATCTGCTACTACGGGTGGCTGCAGCCTGGGATCCATTTTACATGCGTGTATAGTGGTTGTGACTATCACAACTACATTTGGTGAGTATTCTTACTCCCCCCTCCCTACCCCTTACATATTGGGGTAAAACCCTATGTGCGCTTGTTTCTCCACAGCTCTTTCTCTACGTGTTCACAGAATATGGCATAAATGTTTAGCAGATACAGAATGGATTATAAGTTTACGAGCAGGGCCTTCACTCCTCTTGGTATCTGTTGAATTTTGTTATTCTGTACTGTCACATATTATCTGTACATGTCTCCTCTGAATTGTTAAGTGCTGCAGAATATGTTGGCGCTATAGAAATAAAAATTATTATTATTATTATTATAATGTAACCTGCACTTATTTTGAGTACAGGGCCCTAACATGCACCTCTTTAAGCAAATTTCCGTTCATATTTATAGGACTTTCGACCACCTCTCCACAAAGAGTAGTGTGCAACAGAGCCCAATTATTAAGATAAATGTGGATTTATCTAATGGGATCTACATCTACTATACTGCTTACAGTGGTGTGAAAAAGTGTTTGCCCCTTATTGATTTCCTATTCTTTGGCATGTGTGTAACACTTAAATGTTTAAGATCATTTACATATTAGACAAAGATAACAAAGTAAACACAACATGCAGTTTACATAGAAAGGCCTTTATTATTAATGGAAAAAGAAATTCAAAACTATAGGGCCCTGCATGAAAAAGTGATTCCCCCTAAACCTAATTACTGGTTGGGTCACACCAGCAAAAAATGCAATCAAGCGTTTGCGATAACTGGCATTGAGTCTTTTACAACACTCTTGGTGAATTTTGGCCCACTCATCTTTGCAGAATTTCAGCCACATTGGAGGATTTCTGTGCATGAACCGTAATTTTAAGGTCATGCCACAGCATCTTATTTGGATTAAGGTCCGGACTTTGACTAGACCACTCCAAAGTCTTCATTTTGTTTATCTTAAGGCATTCAGAGGTGAACTTGCAGGTGAGTTTTAAATCTTTGTCCTGCTGCATAACCCAAGTGTGCTTCAGCTTGACATCGCAAACAGATGGCCGGATATTTTCCTTTAGGATTTTTTGGTAGACAGCAATATTCATGGTTACATTTATACCAGCAAGTCTTTCTGGTTATGAAGCAGCAAAACAGCCCCAGACCATCCCACAACCACCACCATATTTTGCTGTTGGTATGATGTTCCTTTTCTGAAATGGTGTTACTTCTATGCCAGATGTAATGAGACAAACACCTTCCAAAAAATTCGACTTTTCTCTCGATAGTCCATATTTTCCTAAAAGTCTTGGGGATCATCAATATGTTTTCTGGAAAAACTGAGATGGGCCTTTATGTTCTTTTTGCTTAGCAATGGATTTTGTTTTGGAACTCTGCCATGGAGGCCATTTTTGCCCATTCTCTTTCTTATGGTGGAGTCATGAACACTGTGAAGTCATAAGGCCTACAGTACTTTGGATGTTGTTGTGAGGTCTTTTGTGACCTCTTTGATTAGTCATGAGTTTGGTCAGTCAGCCATTCCTGGGAAGGTTCACTACTGTTCTATGTTTTTGCCACTTGTGGATAATTGCTCTCACTGGGGTTCGCTGGAGTACTAAAGCTTTAGAAATGGCTCTATCACCTTTTCCAGATGGATAGATATTAATTACTTTGTTTCTTATTTGTTTATACATTTCTTTGGATCGCAGCATGATGTGTAGCATTTGAGGATCTTTTGGTCTACTTCACTTTGTCAGGCTGGTCCTATTTCAGTGATTTCTTGATTGAGAACAAGTGTGGCAATAATCAGTCCTGACTGTGGCTAGGGAATTAGAACTCAGCTTCCCAAAGATGTGATACACCACAGTTCATTTATGTTTTAAAGGGGGGCAATCACTTTTCCACGTAAGGCTCTGTACGTTTTAATATCTTTTTCTCATAATAATTAAGACCTTCATTTATAAACTGCATTTTGTGTTTACTTTATTGTCTTTGTCTAATATTTACATTTGTTTGGCGATCTGAAATATTTAAGTGTGACAGACATGCAAAAGACTAAAAAATGAGGAAGGAGGCAATCACTTTTTCACACCACACATGTACAAGATGGGAAAGCCCCTTTAAACTCTGGTAGACAGTGAATAGCACTTTATTGTACAATACATTTGGTGGGATCATTTTATGGCAGGACAAATGCCTTTCTAAATATATCAAAATGGCCTCCTGCCTTCCCGATGAACCAGAGTGAAAAAATACAGATGTGGTGGCACTGTCGTATCCCAAAAAGTGACCATCTCCAGATGTATAATGTGTTTTATACAAATTCTGTGATTTTCTATGTATACTTAATGCTGTGAAATATTGTGAGACCTGCAGACAGGCAGCCCTCAGAGGGTTAAGCATCCCCTGTGCAGTGAATGATTACAGCTGTATGAGTCAAATGCGAGTGGAAGGAGCTAACACCAGTTATGCAGTGAAAAAATTGAGTAGATTGGGATACATCGGTTAAGAGAGGAAAGGGAGCTGTCATCCTCTACGTTTGGAGGAATTCTAGTGCACTAGTTATCCATCTGGTTGTCATTAGTAAAAAAAACCCTGTTCATTCGCAAGGTGTAGTTGTTTCATGATTGAAGATTAACTGCACCTACAACTGTCATCACCATCAGACTCTACGTAAGTGTCAGCTACAGTGAAAAACACTATATCCAAAGCTTATATTTTTTTATTGGGGATTTTTGAGTTTGTATCATGACAGTAAGCCCGGCCTCCAAGAGGCTGATTACAGGCCAGCAGGAGCACAACCCCTGCCCACAACACATGAGGTTACCACAGCTCCAGTGAGTAATTTTACACAGGGTACCATTAAGTCCAAAGGGGGCTTTAAACGCAACAACATCGCTAACGAGATGTCGTTGGGGTCACGGAATTCGTGACCCACATCCGGCCTCGTTAGCAACGTCGTTGCCTGTGAAACGTACGAACGACCGCTAATGATCAAAAATACTCACCTAATCGTTGATCGTTGACACATTGCTCTAATCCCAAATATCGTTGCTGTTGCACGACGCAGGATGTTCGTCATTCTTGATGCAGCAAACATCGCTACGTGTGACACTACAGGAACGAGGAACAACACCTTACCTTTGTCCTCCGGCAACGAGGTGGGCGTCACTTTCTTTCGGCTGCTCTCTGCCCCTCCGCTTCTATTGGACGGCTGCTGTGTGACGTCGCTGTGATGCTGCATGAACTGTCCCCTTAGAAAGGAGGCGGTTTGCCGGCCACAGCGACGTCGCTAGGCGGGTAAGTCCGTGTGACAGGTCCTAGTGATGTTGTGCGCCACGGGCAGCAATTTGCTCGTGACGCACAAACGACGGGGGCAGGTGCTTTCACTAGCGACATCGCTAGCGATGTTGCTGCGTGTAAAGCTGCCTTAAGGCTGGAAGGCACAAAGTGATAATTATCTTCTATAAACAATGGGAGCTGGCACCCCAATGAAAGCTGCTTAGAATTTCTGAATGGTAAATTAATGGTGTTTGGCAGCCAAGGTGACCAAAAACTCACCCATCAAGTTTGAAAAATACTCTGTCATTGGCTGGAAGCAGGTGGGCAAAGTTTTCTGAGGTTTAACACGTACTTAAGTGGAATCCATTTGGGATCCAAAAAGCCTGTTTTGGTGTGCATAACCAAATTATCCAGAATAAACATAATAGAATTTTTCACAAATATAGAGCTAGCCCTCTGCCTTATTCAGGTCAATGCAGCTGTGATACCAGATATAACCCATGGAAAATTTTGATCAGGTCAACAGCCATATTTTTTTAATCTTTGTATAATCCCTTTTAACATCCACATTATTTGATGTTGGGGTGGGAGGGGGCATTTTTGATACTGGCTGTCACACTGTACAAAAGGATAGTAAGACATAGTACAGCGTATTCCCCACTAGGTGGCAGCAGAGTAGGGAATTAGAGTAAAAGTCCCACTGTAACAGAAAGGCAGCTGAAGTACAGCAGAGTAACTTCAGCAAGCACTTCACAGGTGAACCACCAGGGGGCAATAGAGTAGTCAAACAGTCAGGGTTTAGCCAGGAGAGTCAAGTCACTGCAAAGGGAGGATCAAAATCAGGTCAGAAAACAGAATCGAAGTCGAATGCCGAAAGATCAGGTATGGAGAGGGAAACACAAAGGGCGCAGGGAACAGAAGAGGGTGAAGAGACACAAACACAGGAAGGAGGATGAACCAGGATGGGTAAACAACTGACAGGATTGGGAAGTCAGGTCATGGTAGCAAGGAGTTCAATCAAACAGGAAATCTCACCAGAGCAAGTCACAGGCTGCAGAGCAAAACTATAACCAGCACAGGAATGCAGGTTCAGGGACCAGATATAGTGTCTCCTGAAACTAAAATGAGGCTGATGGGAGTTAACCACTTACATGACCAGGATGGGTCTGGGAAACTGTGGAACGGGGAATACCGGTCCTGGATCTTGACATTGGCTTTGAGTAAATACAGAGCCGTGTCACCAGATATATCATATTTCTGAAACTTAAAAGGAGTCTGTTATATAAAAAAAAAGTTATTAACCTGCAATTTTTGAACACTGAACACTTGTTTAGAAATCTTAAAGTTACTGTTGTGAGAAATCACCCTTCAAACATAAGAGACCTGGAACAATTGCAAATCAAGAGTTCCAAAATTTCAGTTGACGGGTGTAAGAAGTGATTGATTGCAGTTATTAATTCCAAAGGGTGTGCAAAAAAATATTAACCCCTTACTGCCGAAGCCTGTTTTCACTTCTTGACAGAGACGATATTTACAATTCTGACTAGTGTCACTTTGTGTGGTAATAACTCTAGAACACTTCAACAGATCCCAGTGATTCTGAGACTTTTTTCATGACATATTGTGCTTCAAGTTAGTTGAAACATTTGGTAAAATCCTTTTATGTTTATTTGTAAAAATATTGACATTTTGGAGAAAAGTTTGCAGTTTTCAAAATTAAATTTTTCTGTCTTTGAACCAGAATTTTGTAGCACAAACTAGTTAATAAACAACATTCTCTACATGTCTACTTTACATCAGCTCCATTTTTTAATTAAATATATTTTTGTTTTGTTAGAACGTTATCAGGGTTAAAAAATTATCATCAATTTCTAAGTGTTTCAACAAAATTTACAGAAAATATTTCATTGGGAGCACACACTTCTCAAAGTGTTCAAAACTACATTCAAGAAGGTTATTAACCCTTTAGGTGCTTCACAGAAGTTAAAGTAATGTGGAAGAAAAAAAATGAAAATTTTACTTTTACTAATAAAAATGTTGCTTTAGCCTTAATTTTTTATTTTTCACAAGAGTAAGGGGGGTGTTACACGGGACGACATATCGTGCGATCGCATGAGCAATCGCACCCGCCCCCATCGTTTGTGCGTCACAGGCAATTTGTTGCCCGTGTTGCACAAAGTTGTTAACCCCCGTCATAGCAGCGAACATCCTCTTCCTGAAGGGGGAGGGACGTTCGGTGTCACAGCAATGTCACACAGCGGCCGCCCAATAGAAGCGGAGGGGCGGAGATGAGCAGGATGTAACATCCCGCCCACCTCCTCCTTCCACATTGCCGGCGGGATGCAGGTAAGTTGCAGTTCGTCATTCCTGAGGTGTCACACGGAGTGACGTGTGCTGCTTCGGGAACAATGAACAACCGGCGCGCAGAAGGAGGAACGATTTTATGAAAATGAGCAACGTGTCAATGAGCAATGATAAGGTGAGTATTTTTGCTCATTAACAGTCGCTCATAGCTGTCACACACTACGATATGTCAAACGATGCTGGATGTGCGTCACGGAATCCGTGACCCTGACGAAATATCGCCCGATATATCGTAGCATGTGACGCCGCCCTAATAGGAGAAAGTACACCATAAAATTTATTTATTTTATTTATTGCAATATCTCCTGAGTATGCCAATACCCTATATGTTGTAGAAGCCTACCGTTTGGGCACACGGCAGGGCTTTTTTAAGGGAAGGAGCGCCATTTGGCTTTTGGAAAGCAAAATCGGCAACAATTAATGGAATATTAAATGTCATTTTCAGAGCCCTTAATGTGCATGAACAGTTGAAACCACCCAAAAGTAACCCCATTTTGCAAACTGTACCCCTCAAGGAATTTCTCTAGATACATGGTGAATACCTTGAACCCACAAGTGTTTTTTTGAATTTTATGACACTGAACCATGAATAGGAAATATTCAGATTTTTCTCACAAATTTCTTGCTTTATGTCCAATTTTTTTCATTTTCCCAAGGGTACAAGGAGAAAGTCAACCCCAAAATGTGTTGTCCAATTTCTCCTGAGTGCACCAATACTTCATATATGGTGGAAAACTACTGTTTGGGCACCCTGCTGAACTCCTAAAGTAAGACATGAAATTTTGGAATGCAGACTTTGATGGAATGGTCTGCAGGTGTCATGTCATCTATCCAGAGCTCTTGATATACCTTAACAGTAGAAAACCACAACACTACTGGATAAGTGATGATGCATTAGAGTCACGTAGGCACGGATTCTAACCTTATAGACCTTGCTTCTGCTACGTAAAAAATCTGTTCTATTCTATAATAATACCACCCTTATCTAAATTTAGGAAGGGTGCGGCCCCCTTTTTAGTGAGCTGGGCATTTCATCTAGTGCTTCCCATTGCTGTGTGTCCAATTGGAACCCAGCCACTCTCTGCCCTTATTCACATTGATGTCTGTTGACACATGGTGATGTTTTAATACTAGGGAGTGTAGGTACTATCCTGATTGGGTGCACCTTGTTGCAGTGGGATGGTTTTATGTTTTTTTGATTAAAAATAGTGTTTACTAAGTACCCTATGTTTATTTATATGCATTATGCTTTTTTAGTTACAACAGGGTATACGTACGTTTATATTATTTTCATCTTTGTTTTTTTATGCCTTATGGCCAGTGTGAACATGAGCTGACAAGCTTAATGTATACCAACTCATACTCCGGATCACTTTTTTGTTTTCTTTTGTAGTCTCTTGTACTCAGTACAAATAGTGTGCAGCCCCCTTCTTAGTGAGCTGGTTATTTCATCTGATGCTTTCTATGGCCGTGTGTCCAGTTCGGACCCAGTCACTCTCTGCCTTTATTCAGATTGATGTCTGTTGACACATGGTGAAGTTTTAATATTAGAGAGAGTAGGTACTGTCCCAAAAAGGTACACCTTGTCATTGTTGGGATTGCTTTATGCTTTTTTTTTTTTTTTTATCAAAAACAGTGTTTACTAAGTACCCTATGTTTATAACAGAGAAAGGAGGAAACACTGGCACCATTCAGCGAGCTAACCGCTCAATCTTCCTATTTAAGGTTTATACATGCATTATATGGCTTGGCTTGTAAATTTCCTTGCATTTTGACCACGGTGCTAATTCCAAAAGACAACAATCCATACAGTCCATGTGAAAAGAGACGGAAAGCACTCACCAAATATGCGGTAAAAAAAGCTGTTTTATTCGACCATCAGGTTAGGGGGGGAGGCGTGAGGGAGGTGGGGACACACAATCCGTTGGACGACGGCCGTTTCGCGTCTTTACAACCAATGCTTCCACGAGTCCATTGAACCACTGCTGAGCCACACCAACACGTGTTTCTGCCATAGCCTTCATCAGGGAGGTGTGGTCAACCACAACCACACCACCCTAACGAAGGCTATGTCAGCAGTGGTTCAATGGTGACAGGTAATTTACCCCTATGATGGGATCTTTTGTGGTATTTTCCCTTAGTTTTGCCTGTGATTGTGCCTTCTAATTTTGTGCAAACAGTTTTTTATAACCTTATGGTTCTTACTATGTGAGCGATGATCCAACTAACCTTTTGATACAATTTTGTATATCACATCCATTGAAATTTATTGGTATACCCAGTTCTGGGGACAGATAATTGAGATGTGTTACATATCTATATCTATACATTAACTTTTTTATCTGTTTGCAACCCACTTGCTGAGACTTGTGGTGCTTTGGCACTTTATTCATTACTGTCCCTTGCTTTTTATTGTTTTTAATATGATCTTTAATAAAATAATATATTTTACTAGTGCATTGTCTATTGGCTACATTTTTTTCAGTTTTGATTTGATACAGTAGCCTGGTTCCATTTATCAGAGAGTATTATTTTTTTCTATTACATGCATCTCCTATTGGCGACACAATTTGGTATTGGCTTACCCTCCTTGGGGAGTGTGTCAATGACTGACTTTTGGACATCTGTCATGTCAGTAGTCTTCCCCATGATTGTGTAGCCTACTGACCCAGACTAAGGGACCACTTTAAACCCTTACGAAGCTTTGCAGGTGTTTTGTTCTAATTATTCAAATTGTTTGAGATAATGACTTTTGGGTTTTCATTGGTTGTAAGCCATAATCATAAACTTTAACAGTAATAAATACATGAAATAGATCACTCTGTGTATAATGACTCTATATAATATATGTGTTTCTCTTTTTGTATTACTGAAAAAAATTAACTTTTTTGATGATATTCTAATTTATTGAGATGTACTTGTAGTATCTATTTCTTCATTTATTTTTGTAATTAGAATTTAAGATATTGAATCCTACAATTTAATAAGGCTTGTTTCCCACCTTTCACTATTTGTTATTTAGTTACTACTGCATAAAATTTTTAATTAACATTTCATAGCTTTGTGAAAATCCGTAAAATGAAGGCAAATTCTAGAAAATATCTGTAAATTTTATCATACTGGATATTGCAACAGATTTGCTCATCTCTAACTGTAGTGAATCATTTGCAGATTGTGCACCTGGGTACATATAATATGTTGATCTTCCATGACTAAGTCACTTTATATTCACTTCTATCAACTTAAAATGATGTCTTCTATAAAGCATCTGAAAGCATTCAGCTCCATAATAATAAAGTAATATTATTCTATCCATCATATTATACTTTATGCACATGTAGCATTTAATCCATCAGATGAATACAAAATTATATTCTTTCAATCTCATTTTCCTTTACTGCTTCTTTTATATACCCTTATCAGAGAGACTCAGATGGTTTTTAGTCATTCAAATAAAGTAGAGAAGAAGACATTCTCTGGTTTAAGCCATTGGTTATGTACCATTGCTCCTAATGCATCATCCTTTTTAACTCCTTCATTCCACGGCGATTTTACATTTTTCGTTTTCATCCGTTTTTCTTCCTCTTCTTCTAAGAGCCATAACATTTTTCTTTTTCTTTTAATATAGCCATATGAGAGCTTGTTTTTTGTGGGACGAGTTGTACTTATGAATGACATCATTAATTTCTCCACATAGTGTACTGAAAAACAAAACAAAAATCCAAGTGAGGTGAAATTGCAAAAAAGAGCAATTTCAGAATGCTTTTTGGGGGGTTTTATTTACCATGTTCACTATATGATATAAATGACCTGTCAATATTATTCCCCAGGTCAGTACAAGTACTTAAATATCAAATCTGAGGCTGTGTGATGGCTTATGAGTCGACCATCAGGGTTTTCGGTAGGGGGTACTCTGGTGCCGGGACTACGGATACTTTACTCTCGATGGGGTTATCACAGGTGGTCAGTCCCGGCTTCGTGCCCTGGGCGCTCACTCTGTGGCTGTGGAATGGGGTACAGGGATGATTTTGGGGATATACGTGATGCCACCTGTGGTGTCTGGTAAGGGGGGGACACACCAGTGCTGCCCGCGGCCGACCTCTGAGGCGATGGTGACGGCAGCATCTCTCAGCTCCCCACAGGTGGAGCTATTTTACCTCAGAGCGGCGGGTCGCTGACCAGGAGGGAAGCGACCGAGCGGTGATGGCTGCCTTCTTCTCTGATGTCACAGGGTCCTGTTGAATGGCGGAGAGACGACACACCGAGTCCACATCAGCTTAAACAAGTCCTTTTTACTGGCATCTGGTTTGTTTTGCACAGTACACAACAGAAACAGTTCGGTTACCAGAAGGCCAATGGTCACAAATTTCAGAGGAGATTTAATGACAGAGTTTTTTTCTGAGGTAACCTTTCTTTGTCTCTTTCTTGGTCTCTGCTCTGAGGGCTCTGTGACTCCCTCTTTAACCCACTCGTTAGTCTCGTCACTGGTTTTCCCAGGGGTCTGATGCTGCACGATTTCTTTATCTATCCCGCAACAGCGTCGTGAACTCGGCTTGGGGTTAGTAGTCAGACTCTTGATAGGTACCGGGACTCCTCTTATTTAGGATCCCAGGTTAACAGTCAATGGTTTTGGGGATAAACCTGACAAACCTCCTCGGTCCCGTTATACCGGTGTCGACCTGAACTCTTCAGCCAGCTCTCGCCAGACCTAAAGCGTCCCCTTTCCGTCTGGGTTACCCCTTTTCCAGTGTCTTTTTTTTTCTTTTGGGGTACCCTAGCTCAGGACATCGGGCATGTGTTATTTCTAGCCCTTCTTTCAGTCATCAATTTACTCTTGTCTCTTCTTGTCACTCCTTACTGACTGACTGTTAACTGACTAACTGTCACCCAGTCATCCTGGCAACCACGTCGCGTCTCACGCTCAGCTAGGCTCCACCACCCTATGGACCTACTATATAAACAGTCCCAGGAATATGAAGGTAGGGGCTGCTGAGTCAATGTTACTCAATCTAATATAAGACTCTGCATTTCTTCTCTCTTTCACCTGTGACCAAAGAGCACTGCACCTTGCTGTTAAGGTGCTGTATTTCCCTGTAGTGCCTAACCACAGGGGCGCCACACTTATATTTTAATCTAACGTTTTTATTGATGCCACTTTGTAGTAGATATGATATTTTAATTGCCATTTCTTGTATTTTAATTCAATGTTGTGGCAACCAAAAAGATGTCGATCTAGCAATTTGATTTTTTTCTCATCGTGCCATTTACCGATCAATTTATTTTATATTTTGATAGATTGACATTTCAGAAAGCAGTGATGGCAAATATGAGTATTTTTTTTTATTTTATTTTTATTGTTTTAGTTTTAATGTGGCAAAGAGGGAGTGATTTGAAATTGTGTGGCTTTATTTAATGTTATTTAACACTTTTTACTTTTTATTGTATATACCAGTCACTTTAGGGGACTTGAAGATGCAGTTGTCTGATTGCCTGTGCTATATAGAGCAGTGCATCAGCATTGCTCTGTGTTGCGAAAATCACAGTGCTATAAATGCTGGCTGCAGCCGGTGTTCACAAAAGGATCATGATGGCAGGCACGGGGTCATCAACTTGACCTCACGGTCATGACAAGCCATCCATGCCCCGCCATCACGTGAAGGAGCGCCAATAGGTGGGATCAGTGACGGGCTGTAAGTGTGTGTTAAATGCTGCTTTCAGTGATTGACGGAGGCATTTAACTGGTTAACAGCCATAAGTGGTTTCGAATCCACTTGCAGCTGTTAGAAGCAGATGACTGATTAAAGGCAAGGATGCAGCCAATAATGTAAATATACATCATTGTTTGTAAAAGGGTTAAATGTTTAGATCCCACTAATGTACTGTATGTATAGCAGCTTCTATTAATTTTTATTTTTTCTAATTTACTAAACACATACACTTTGTTGGTGTTACATGTAATCAGTTTTCAATACTTTAATGATGTATTGTTGTATTAAAAAATGTATATTGTGGGACCTCTTTTCTGTTATGGTCATTCTTAGGGCGGCATTACACGAGACGATATATCGTGCATTCGCATGAGCGATCACACCCGCCCCCGTCATTTGTGCGTCACGGGCAATGAATCATTGCCCGTGTCGCACAAAGTCGTTAAACCCCCGTCACACGTACTTACCTCCCTAACGATGTCGCTGTGGGCGGTGAACATCCTCTTCCTGAAGGGGGAGGGACATTTGGCGTCACAGCGACGTCACACAGCGGTCACCCAATAGAAGTGGAGGGGCAGAGATGAGCGGGACGTAACATCCCGCCCACCTCTTTCCTTCCACATTGCCGGCAGGACGCAGGCAAGTTGTTGTTCGTCGTTCCCGGGGTGTCACATGTAGAGATGTGTGCTGCCAGGGGAACGACGAACAACCGGCGTGCAGAAGGAGGAACGACATTATGAAAATGAACAACATGTCAACGAGCAACGATAAGGTGAATATTTTTGCTCGTTAACAGTCGTTCGGTGGTGTCACACGGTATGACATCTCTAACGATGCCGGATGTGTGTCACAAATTCTATGACCCCGACGACATATCGCACGATATATCGTACCGTGTAACGTCACCCTTAAAGGGAATCTGTCAGATGGATTTTGCTATATAAACTGAGGACAACATGCTATAGGGGTTAAAAAAACAAACAAAAATTAACTATATCTCCCTTATCAGGCAGTGTGCTTTTGTTTATTTAAGGTAAATGCTTTATCACGTATAAACCAAAAAAGAAAAAAAAAACATAAAAAATAACCTTTAATTAATATATTTAAAAGGTTTAAAACTTTTTACAAATTGAAAACCCTAGTGTAGTGAAGGGGGAGGGATTATTGATAAAAATTAAATAGGGAGAGGCAACACTGAACCTAATGAGCCCTCAAAATGTTCCTACCAATGGAGGGTATGACACCCTAGGGTTGTGGCGCCCAAATTTACAGATGGGAAACCCTTTAAATCCCTATTAAACCCTACGCTACACAATAAAGGGCACCACAAATATCAGTGAAAAAAGAAAAAAATAATAATTTTTATAAAACCAGATTAATAATGACCAAGCATTAATATGCCATCAATAGTAAGGTTGTCACTCAACTAGCAAAGAAATATGAAGATCAAGGTCCTCATCAAGAATGTTGTCATGACATGTTTCTCCCTGTGGGATATACAGGGTTCATCAGGGGACAGTTAGATAGATGTCCAGGATGAGAGGTATCACATCCCGGTGATAGCAAGGGTAGAGGTGATTTGAGGAGAATCCCTCAAGGCTTTATCACCTAGTGATTATTATTGCTGGACTATGGCAGTCAGACACACCCTTTCCTCTAATTGATACCCCACTGTCATTGTACAATCTCTATAAAGACTCTGGTGTTTGTAGGGACAGCTCACGTAGCTCTGCTTGGTTGTTAACTCTAAAAGCTCTGGTTGTGTCAGAACGGCTGCACTAAGTAATGTAAGTAATACATCATTGCATTCAGAATCTCCTTGCCTACATTATGCTGCTCTTAGATAATGGCGCAAAAACCTGCTGACAGATTCCCTTTGATAAGAGGATGTAATTTAAGAGGTTCTTAAAAACAAGATTCTTGTGCAGGAATTTTTTATGTTATTTTATATTACTTTATTATTATTTTTATATTTATTTATTTTTACATAATGTTTCTCCATAATGTGATAAGAGCTATGCAGAAAATTTCTGTTTTGAGATTATTTTTTCGTACAACTTCCAGTGCAATTTGTTTAGAGTACATACATCATTCACTCTACTAACACCATAGAGCTGATCTCTGACTGCTAAGACCCAGCTACTAAAGCTACTAAAAAGCACCAGGAAACATGTAATTTACAACAGATTACTAGGACTTGCTACTTTGCTGCTTTCTGCAAGGAAATTACTGTGCAACATGAAATGAATTAAACATTCAGAAGTGAAAAGGCCAGTTCTGCCTACCGTACATTGAGTCTACGCAGTGAGTGACAATATAAATATTACTGGACATCACAGGGGCTAAGTAAATAATTAAGAAACATGAAAGGATACTTTTGGAACTTTCTTTTTTGGGGAGCTGGAATAAATGTTGTAAATTTTATAGAATGGCAATTTAATGGTGTATATGTGAGCAAAAATGTTAAACTTTTTGGTGGCTTTCATCAAACACCTATTGTAAGCAGTTTATACCCCTTGAAAACTGTTGACTGTGTTATATAGGTACAATATTTTGCAATTTAAATATTCCAATATTGATATTAAAGCTACAGCTATTCAAAAAAATAAGCACACCCTCTTTGAATTCTATAGTTTTCCATCTTTTAATCCGGTGCTGTCTTACCAGAGGGGGCAGTAGCGGTGGTGGAGAAGTCATAGGAGGCAGGGGCAGTAGGTGTCCCAGAAACTGTAGGCTGTGCTCCTGCAATGGCAGAGGCTGGGGCTGTGGCGGAGAACGGGGCTGCGGCAGAGGCTCGGGCTGCTGTGCTGGGGCAGCTGCTGCAGTGGCAACAGTGGCTGCGGGCGGTGAGGGCATCAAAGAAATGGCTCCCAGAGTCAGCGCAGATTGAGCTTTAGGCTCAATGGCAAGCCAAGATCTCATCTGCGCAAGTGCCACCTCCGGGCGCTATTTTCCTGAAGTCCGCTGGAGAGAGGTCAATGGGGCAGAGGCAGTGCCTGCGCATATGAGAGCTTGAGCCGAGAGCGCAATCCTTCCAAACAAGCCATGCTTGTCCAGTCTTTTCTAGTTGTACATTTATGAACTTCAACATATAACATGCTAACGGAAACCTTTAGAGTCTGAGCCCTTGTAGTCCTTGGGGTTTTTAAAATGTGAGGATTGCATGGTCTGACCTTGGGATGAATTTACTGGGACATCCACTCATAAGAAGACTGAAAATTGTCTTGAATGTTTTTAACTTGTGAATAATCTTTCACTATGTTCAATGATTAAGTCAATTTTTTTGGGAAATGGCCTTTTAACCCTTCCAGGATTGATAAGCAAGAGCAATTGTTCATCTACGATTGATGATGTTTTTCTTCTTTGGCATTGTGTTAACACAACTGAATGCTCCAGATGAGCAAACAGCTAAAACATCTGTTGTTATAGAGATAGTCAATTAGTCAAGTATATTTAATAACTATGTATAATGATAATTTTACTGGCGCTCCCACCTTCATATACTCACAGAGCTGCACTAAACATCAGGCTATCTGCTTAGTCTGCTCAAATAATAGAAAATCAAGGAAAAATATCTGCAAACTGCACCCACTATTCAACAACAAACCAACATAGAGATAATACAAAGAACAAAGAATGTACATAGTAACATACAGTGCTTACCTATGCAGGTAAAAGTCCGGTAATATACTCCAGATAGTACCAATAGATTCCAATGTTATGAATGTCTAAAGATCCAGTGTATCAACCATGATAGAATCCACTTGTTCTCTAGTCTGGGTGTATACACTGAGGCGAACAATGCAGAGGCAGAAATGTCCAAGTTGGGGCAATAAAGCAAACTAACAGCAATCACTAGAGCTAATTGCCTATATGGTGTGACAGATCTATGGCTCAAAAAGGGAGTAGTTCACTCAATGTGTTTCTAAGGAATTTGTAACAGTTGTCTCCTTGTTTTTGGAGACAAGTGGCATCTTAAGGACTGGATCCCCTTATCTCTATCTTGGACTCTGCATTTAAATGTCGTTTTGTTTCCTTTGGCACTGATGTAGTTAAATGTTAGTTTTTCTGTTTGTAGCTCTCCCGCAGTTAAGGTCAGCTGCATCTCTTCTGTAGACACACCCCTTGTGTTTAAATATCTAGGTCTCCCAGCAAGCCTTGCTAACTATACAAACCATTTGTATGAAAGCCGACTTGGTGGAAGGAGCTGCTACAGATTGTCCTGAAAGTTAGATTCTCAACATTTTTGGTTCTTTATTCCCTGTTTGTTTCTCCTACCTTCTTGTCTATTTAGTGTAGCGGTGGATCTAGTGAACTTCACCCACCTCTCACTAGTCAGGGCATCTATAGGGTTTTCACAGGGATCCAGGGTGCTGCTCAGTGACACTTACGGAGACTATATAGGGACTGGCTAGCACAGTAGGGACAGGTCAGGTGAGGTTAGGACGTGCCCACCTACCCTCTCACTAGTGCCAGGTCCAACGGTTGTTATTGTGTCCCCGGTGTTCCCCTTTGTCTGTGGTGTTTTTTAGGTATGTTTTTTCATTGTGTGTTGGACCTCAGTTAGTCTGAACGCGCTTGCCACACTCGTTGCGTGACAGAATAATTGGTCTTTAACAGAATAATCAATAATTCTAATTCTTAAATTCTGAGAATTTGTACTGCCACGCAGCAGAAGACATGGACACTATCCCGTATACTTCAGATAATAATTCATAAAAAGTCCAGAACATAGTTGCAAAACATTTAAGAGATGAATTGCGACACTCACAAGTATGTTAATATTCAACCAATTTTAATCCAAAGACTTTAAAGTGCAGCAAGGAAGCTGTGAAATACTCAAAATACACAGACAATAGCCATTTATAATACAGAGGGATAGCGGTGGTAAAAGTATCCAGGGAATAGGAGTGCCACTGCAACACATGGAGATATGAGCGGTACTATAATACATGGAGGTAAGACCTTTTATTATAATACATGGGGAGAGTAGGTCTACTATAATGAAGAGAAATAGGTGCGGTCCTGGAATACAGAGGGATAGGAGCGATATAACAATACAGAGGGATTTGAATTTGCAGACAGATTAAAGATTGTGACTATGGGAGATACATTTTTGAAACAGTCATACATGGGCTAAAAGAGAGCAGATTAGGTATTTTAATGGAGAATTATACAGATTAAAATGTACAGTATTTTGCAGGATAATTCATGTGATGGGCCCAGTGTAGGTGATTTGTGCTATATTGACAAGATTGAGAAAGACAATAAGAAGAAGGATGGCTTCACCATCACTGTAACTGCAATCTGAGACCACGGACACAAAGTGGTTAACCTGAACAGACGTGGCAAGCCACTCACTAAGCAGGTTCCTGAGGTGCCCTGAAACATTTTAATCCCTACACAGGTATCTGGATTTACTGCAAGGTCCAGGAGATCGCTGCCTATGGAAAGGCTGCAATCCACAGATGGGGATAGTAACCAGGCAGGGTCAAAACCAGGAAGTCAGCAAGGTACAAAATTGGGAGGCAGGAGGAATGTCCAGAAAACAGGCCAAGGCCAAAACCAAGATGTCAAGCGAGGTACAGAATCGGTAGGCAGGAGGAAAATCAGGAAAACAGACTGAGGTCAAACAAGGAACAAAACAGCAATGTGTGTACAGTAGCAGTAGAGGCTGTAGCTCTAGCGAAACACAGGACTATATCTGGCAAAGAACAGCAGACCATTTAAGATATAAAGAGGTGTGGTGCTTTCCATTGGCTGGAGTGGGAGTTGATAACTTCAGCTGGAAGGCACACACTCCTACAGTCAGCCAGTTGTACTGCAAGTCCCAGCAAGACCAAGCTTGGTGGATGGGCGGCGACTGTGCCCACCAGAGTTAGTGGTACTGACTCCTCCCCCATCACCAGCACCACCTGCAATAGGAATACAGCAGTTCCTGGTGACTGGGGCAGAAGTAGCAGGAGCAGACTCTGGTGGAGATGTGACAGTCACTGTCCCAGCATTTGGTAACTTGATGCCTATCCGGAGGAAGAAGTTGAATTAAACTTCGAAACGCATAGATAATAAAGAACCTTTCATCTATTGAATGTATTGGATCCTACATCATTTCCATAGCAGCACTTATTGATCCACATTTTCTCCAGTTTTCTGCACATTGTTTCAGCACTGAAATAGTAACTACAGATCTGGAGTAGGCATGTTCAATTTTGGTGAAGTTGCAGGCTATGAAGGAGTGGTGGTGCTAGTGCTGGAAGTGGGAACAGTGCAAAACATGATGGGTTTGGTAAGAAAAAAGAACAGGAACCTGCCTAACCAGGAAGGGGTACTGGTATGGGCTGGTATCATCAAAGATGAACTTGTGGAACCTTTTCAGGTTGATCATGGAGTGAGGCTCAACTCCCAGACCTACTGCCACTTTCTGGAAGACAACTTCTTCAAGCAGTGGTACAGGAAGAAGTCGGTGTTGTTCAAGAAAAACATGATTTTCATGCAGGACAATGCTCCATCACATGCATCCAACTACTCCACAGCGTGGCTGGCCAGTAAAGGTCTAAAAGATGAAACGATAATGACATGGCCCCCTTGTTCACCTGATTTGAGCCCTATAGCGAACCTGTGGTCCCTCATAAAATGTGAGATCTACAGGGAGGGAAAACAGTACAACTCTCGGAACAGTGTCTGGGAGGCTGTGGTGGCTGCTGCATGCAATGTTGATCGTAAACAGATCAAGCAACTGACAGAATCTATGGATGGTAGGATGTTGAGTGTCATCATAAAGAAAGGTGGCTATATTGGTCACAAATTTTTTGGGGTTTTATTTTTGCAAGTCAGAAATGTTTATTTCTAAATTTTGTGCAGTTATATTGGTTTACCTGGTGAAAATAAACAACTGAAATAGAATTATATTTGGTTGTTTATTTAAGTTGCCTAATAATTCTGCACGGTAATAGTTACCTGCACAAACAGATATCCTCCTAAGATAACCAAATCTAAAAAAAAACAACTCCAACTTCCAAAAATATTAAGCTTTAATATTTATGAGTCTTTTGAGAACATAGTTGTTGATCAATAATAAAAAAAATCCTCTAAAATACAACTTGGCTAATAATTCTGCACACGGTGTATAACAACCATCAAGAACTAAAAAGTTGGACAAAGAGAAGATAAAAACAAAACATAAAAACAATAAAAATATCAGCAAAAATCAGATTATAAATAAAAAAATTGAGTTTGGGGATACAAAACCTCTCTACGTTATGGCTGACTATGACGATGCATTTACTAGCGTGCAGAAAAAGTAATATTTCCCTACAAAAAAATCTTTAAAACCTGAAACACTAATATATTCTTACCATCCATTGATGTACAGTATGTCATGGACCAACACTGATGGAACAGAGCCTCATGCATACATTTATGGTAATAAAAAGCTATACTATATCATATTAGAAGACATACTAATTTCTTCCATTAATTATATATCCCAAAATATATAATTCAGCCTCATAAACGGAAATATACCCATATGTTTTAAAAATGTAAACCATAAGGGAAATATTCTTTTTGACTCTGCAGACTTTTGCTAATATATTTATGAGTAGACCAGCATTTAATTCATTATTTATAGGAGTCTGACATACATCTAATTTATTTGATTTATAATTTTTGTCAGCAGTATTTTGTCTGCAATTATATGATGAAAATGAATAGAACTGTATTGCTTGTGGGAAAAGCTAAACAATGTGTAGTTACATATTTGTACTGAAGCACATAACAAACTTCAGTAAATATATTTTATCCTTAGAATGTAATTTTCTCAGACAATTTAATTTCTACTGTGGGGCATGCATTGAAATCTGTGAAAATTTGACCTTAAAAAATGATGTTTTTCTGGCTTTTACATCCAATTCGGCTTTTACCAGCTGAAACTGTATTTTTCATACTGATACTTAGCTTTTTTTAAATGAAACACACAGATGGCAAGGTTGTATTGAAAAGAAAAATAATGATAAAAGGTAAATAAAAGGGATTTTCTTAAAATAATATTTATTGATATATAGGCTTACAAATGCAATTATGTTAAACCTCTGTAGGTCTCTTCTTTGGTCCTTGACTTGCTGCAGCTATGATGTCACGGCTACAGATGAGCGATCTTGATCGGTAAAGATCGAAAAATTTCAAAATTGTACAATACATGGCAGGATTGGTTTGGGATTGGAAATCTGGACATTTTCCCCAAAAGTTGACGATATTCAGTTTGAATCACTACATTTTCGCCGCTTTTCCAAAGTTTTTATAATACTTTTGGAGGAGATAGAAGAAAAGGGTTATTTCGCACTGCCAGAAGAAGATCACTGAAGATCAATGGGGATTAAGACATAAAATTTTATTGTTCTATGCATTTCGGACCTGTATAACCCCTTCTTCAGGATAAAAATCAATAATGTACATTATTGATTTTTGTTCCTGAAGAAGGGGTTATACAGGTCTGAAACACATAGAACAATAAAATCTGATGTCTTAATCCCCATTGATCTTCAGTGATCTTCTTCTGGCTGCGTGGATTAACCTTTTTCTTCCATCTCCTCCAACGATATCTTCCTGGGTTTTGGAGCCTCTTCCTCAACACGTGGTTATAGTGGTTGTGTCTATAACACAACTGCACCAGGTGAGTACACCTAATTAAATTCTTTCTGGTGCCACCGGATAAGACATCATTTGCGCCCCCCTTCTGTATCATTTCAGTTTCACGACATATTTAATAATACTTTGGCTAATGTAATGTTGCTGTATATACACCGGAGGACAAGAATTATATGTGTTTACAAAAATATTTTATGCAATGCAAAAAATGGTGGTGCACACATAAAAACAATTATTATTACAGGCTTATTCCAGGACACAGCAGCAGGCAGTAAGAAGGATGGCTCACCGAGGACCCAGAAAGAACCCGGCGATGCAAGTACATGCAATCGGACCAATGAAGACCTCAGATGATCCGGGGACAGCAGGTAGAGGAAGTCATAGGGGGACAGCAGATGTCAAGGGGGATACAGGGAAAGATACAGAGATTGCAGATCGGAGGGGGGAGGAGATAGAGAGATCACAGATCGGGGGGAAGATAGAAAGACAGCAGATCGGCAGGGGGGCAACACTGGAGCAGGAAGGGGCAGCAGGATGCAGAAGCAGTGATCGGACAGCGGCGGTGGCGTGGTACTACAAGTACCAGCAGGTGCATGGCATGCAGGTGGGTGTAGATAGAGAAATCGGGGGGCAGATAGATCGCAGATCGGCAGGGGAGCAGCACGGGAGCACACAGGGGCAGCACAGGAGAATGCAGGGACAACATGTAACACTTACAGTGGCAGCAGGATGCAGGAGCAGCGATTGGACAGCTACAGTGGCGTGGTTCTACAAGCAGGGGCACAGTGCAGACATGCTGGAGGAGGGCTTTCCAGGCCAAAACAAGCCTGGGAATGGCGGTAACCGCAAGGTTACACTGTTCCCCCTGCTCGCTGACTGGAGTGATTGCACATCATAGCATGATCGCTCCAATCAGTGCTGTGGGGGGGGGCATCATCTTTGCTGGCCTCCAGCCTATGATCTTCTGCTGCTGGATCTCACCAGATCGCACTGTTTGGGGCATTTGTTTAGCCAAAAACAGTGTGATCTCTGTGATTGGCAGTTCAGATTTGAACAGCCAAACACAGTGATCGTGGATGAGGTGTGTCGATGCCACCCCCCTTGGGGTCAAGCAAAGGTCCCCTGCTGTAAGAAAAAGCAGGGGGCATCATTTGAAAGCCGTTGCTATGGCCACAGCAATCAAACAAATTTTAGGCAATAAAATTATGTCCCTGGTCCTTAAGTCACATAAAAATACAGTAGGACGTAATATTATTGCCCACGATCATGAAGGGGCTAGTCTGCACAGTTTGCTACCGGGATGGATAAGGAATTGGAGATTCATGACTGGTTCATCTTCATGAAAGTTAGGCAGTCTACACTTTCAGGGGACAGCTGGATATGGTTATCCGTCAATACACAACCAGCGGCGCTGAACATACATTCTCAGAGAATGCTAGATGCTGGACATGACAAAAAGTCCAAGGTGTGACTAGCCAGTTTAGGCCACTTCCATTTTGTAAGGCCAAAATTCAAAAGGGTTTAACCCCCCCCTTATAGCATTGATATTCAGCTCTAGATTCTCAGGCATCATGTTCTCCAGTTGCTCAGTATGTGTCAGACTTGTAGTCAGTTCTGCTGCTGCATGTGATGGTCTAAAAAAATTTGTGCCACAACTCACAGGAATTAATTCCACCACTTAAACTGCTGCTGCTGTTTCTGCACTGTTAACTCAACATTCCTGGGGTTTGAAGTCTAGAACTGTGATGCACACTGTGTGCCTCATTGATGCCTTGGGGAAAACCACTCTTAAGATTGTATACAAGCTTGTTTCGATACTACAGCATGTGAGTGTCCTTTTGCAGGGGGGAAGCATCTAGCAAAATTTTCTCTTGCACTGTGGATTTAGCACAGTGGTAACCCAGTAGTCAGTACAATCTCTAATCATAACAATATGAGCAGAATATTGCAGCAAGACAGTGCTCATCTGTCGGACGCCTCAATGAGGTCCAAGTCTATGGTGTGTCGGTGGCAGGGTAACACTCAAGGTTGTTTCCTCTGTCCACTCCCTGACTATTAAACGATCATTGTTCACTGTTTCTAGAAGATATAGGAAATAATACCTGGGGCTTGAACTTCTCACCCACAATAGATCGTGTTTCCATTGATTTTCTTGATTTGTCCATTACACATAATAATAATGCCATTTTCACCAAAACATTCTTTAAAAAGGTGGATAGTAATGGTTATATTAATTTCACCAGTAATCATTATGACAAGTGGTTGCGGAATATACCCAAAAATTAATACCAAAGAATTAGAAGAAATTGCACGTTGGACGAGGATTTTAAGAATCAAGCTTCCATTTTGAGAGAGAGGTTTCTTGACAAAAAATATCCTTTGGCCACGATTAAGAGAGCCTATCGGGTTAATAAGGATCTGAGACAAACTGATCTTATCAGAAAAATGGGTACCCTGCAAAAAAAGAGGTGACCAGAATAATGACAAGTTTTCTTCAAATTTTCTCACTACGTTTAGTTGTGATGGCAAACTAATTAGGAAGATCCTAAAAAAACACTGGTCCGTACTACATAATGATCCCTATTTAAAAGAAGTATTGCCTATGCACCCAGGGATTACATTCCGCAGAGCTTCCAACCTAAGGAATCAATTGGCCCCCAGTAGATTAAGAAATCAGGTTTTTCTGGCCACTAATAACAAGATTATAGGATCTTATAGATGCTGTACTAGGAATTGTATTTGTTGCAGTAATATCCAACATGGAAGGGTTTACTTTGGCTCAACCCCGGGTGACACAGATTGTATGATAAAAGGGCACCTTACCTGTCAGTCTGACTTTATAATTTATCTAATAGAATGTGACTGTGGAAAACTCTATATAGGGAGGACGACACAACCGTTACATAATCGCATGAACTCCCACAGACACAACATTAAGGTGGGCTTCATGCTCCATGGTCTATCACGGCATGCCACTCTAGTGCATGGGAAGAAAATAAAACTCAAAGTTACCCCCATTGAACAGATACCTCCACAAGTTCCTGACAGAATAGGGGTACTCAACAAAAAAGAGACATTTTGGATATATAGACTTAATACTCTCAAACCCCGGGGGCTTAATGAGATTACAGATTTATTTCATTGAATAGGATGTATTATGCGTTTTCATATATTTATATATTATAAAAAAAAAAAAAAAAACCTTTTTTCTTTATATATATAATATATATATTTTTTTTATATATTCCCTATCTGGTTTTAGCTATTTATAATTGGCAGTACCTAGGCTACATTATGATTTTAGTTTAAAGTATATATATATATATATATAATAATATATTTTTATACATTCTGGTATTTATTATTACAATTTTTATTGTACCCCCGTCTTTTTTACATTCCTTTATGAGTTATGGTTTTATGAAATAGGTGCTTATCTTATATGTTAATGTTTTTATTCCTCTTAGACGGTATATGTACATTTCTTTTATTTTACATCTTTGCTCCCTGGATTGGACTAGCGGTTTCTTCTGTGTTCACGTCCAGCAGGGTAATCGCACGCACTTTCCCGTAATTCAGGCCGTTTTACTGGGTTGATGGTTCTTGTCCACCAATACAGGCTTGATTAGAGACATCACTGCTTGTAAATATGATTTCCACTTTCACTTGATCCCATACTTTTTTCATATATGTATGTGAGCTTCTACATATTAGCACGAACACTGGTTTCTATATTTGGAGGGGACGCATGCGCTCTGTGTTAATTTCCCACGGTCTTGAACTTCTGTAACCTGCCGGCTCCTTGGCGCAGGCGCGGTTTCAGTTTTTCTCACGCTATTGAACTTTTGTGAACTGCCGTCAGTATGTCAAGATCTGCAGCAATTTCACATACCGATCCCACTCATGTCACTTCAGTTTTAGTTTCACAATATACACGTACTAACTTTTATTCACAGTCTCTTATGGGTTGCCTTACCCTTGCTCTTATATATTTTTATTCTCTAATAAAAGCTTCTCACTTCTTTATTTAAACAGACTACTCACACACGCCGCGGAGTCTGTGGTGTACCGCTCTGGTAACCTCTAATGTTCTGCACTACTACAAATATGGGGGAGTTCTAGCCCCCACATATATGCATAGTGGGATTCACCCCTGAATATAGTACACATCGATTTTATTCCACATCACATTTTTGCTTTATTTTGTGCATATTAGTTTATTTTTGGTTTATTTTCTTCAT
Source organism: Anomaloglossus baeobatrachus (assembly GCF_048569485.1). Taxonomy (NCBI): domain Eukaryota; kingdom Metazoa; phylum Chordata; class Amphibia; order Anura; family Aromobatidae; genus Anomaloglossus; species Anomaloglossus baeobatrachus. The sequence goes on from NC_134361.1 coordinate 101,761,359, forward strand.
ATGATTTTTACATACATATTTCACTATCTTGTATATGCAAATGCTTTTAATACGTCATGTTTTAATGCAACTTGTTTTCCCGCTCGTTTTTTTCAAGAGGGATGGTCCTTATGACGTTAATATGGCTATTTAATGTATGTCAGTAGGCACAATTTTAGATTTGATGTCTCTTGGTTCTTTACGGTCCTGAGGAAGGGAGCAGAGCTCCTGAAACGCGTAGACCTATGCCAATAAAAATACGTTAATCTTACGGTTCCAGAAGTGATCTTTGGCGCGGTATTATCACCCTTCTCCATTTTCCTCCGTTGACTATTAAATGAGTGAGTCTTTTGACTACTCTTTATTTCTTTAATAATTTTCTCTCTTTACGTGTTGCAGGTTCGCTTTTGGGGAACGTTGGGGACATTGCAATGGATTACGGCCGACCTTTTTAAAAAATAGAAAATAAAAAAAAATGGTGAATGAGTGCTGTAGTGGGGGGGGGGATTCCACAACCTCATCATCATCCTCTCTGTAGTCCACACTCCATGCTCTGACAGTCACCCTCCTCTTCATCCTGCCATGACAACATAGTACTGTATGCATGGGCCTCAGGTATCTGAGTCTCATCATGATCACCTCCACCTCCGGGGGTTAATGTCTGGGGACAAGGGTCTGTATTCTGGTCAGACCCTACTTCATCCATCTATGGATACAACTGACAAAAATTTTGGGCATTGTTGCAGATGCTTTCCTCCTTTTGAATCTATTAATCTTTGGAGCAGAGCTCTGATACCCATGAAATAGAATGTGTGAACAGCTCTGCAGAGTCACCCATCTGTATTTCCCCACAGTCAGTTGGGCAGCTAGAGAGCTGTGACATGGAGGCAAACAAGGATAATTGTGGTGCCATCTTTGAGTGCTATACTGTGTGTGTGATGTCAATAAGTAAAGACCATTGATGCAGCCTTTGACATCCAGTCTAGCAATGGACTTCATCTACAAGTCATACCACGGTGCAGCTGCCAAACAAAGGGAGTGGAGTAGCCCATCCACTAACATAAGTTGTCAGTTGTCTTTGAAAAGGACGAGTTGGTATATATATATATATATATATATATACATATACTGTATATATGCATGCGTCTCTTACTGATTTAGCTCACTTTGCCAGTGACAGAAGAACCTATGTGGTCAGAGTCGCATAGCCTTGTTCTCGGTCCTGCTTTGTAAGCGTGTGCTACCACTTTGTTTTTAATTTGTTCGAATAAAGCCTGAATTTTTTTTTAACAATTTTTACAAATTTCTTTGTGCTCATCCTAACAGAGCTTTATTCAGGTCAACACAGCTGAGCTCTGCTGTATAATGTCCTACATGTGATCTAAAATAATGAAAGGGGAGCAGGCATTCCCCTCTGTGCTGGGCTGTGTATTGGATAAATCACTGCAGTTTGTCTCCTCCCCAGGTCACAAGGTCACAGTGGACTGCAAGTTCCAGACAGACATATGCAGAGTGGAAAACTTGTGAGAACGCAGAATAACAGTCAGATAATGGCCAGAAATTGTACTATTCTTCATGTACACTTGCAGAATACCTTATTCTAAATAGTTACTTGAAAGCACAGTTACCCTTTAAATTAGACAACCTTGTAAGTCTCTTGTAGAAAATATAAAGGAATCCATATGGTAAATTAGTAGAAATTAAAATTAGAAATGCATGCAAATTCTATCAGATAATTTTCTAACTTTAATTATATCAAATAAAGTTTAAAAAATGTTTTACTAAGAGGGCAGAAAAATTAAAATGAATGAAGAATGCTAAAAAGCAGTATGTGAGGATAATTTTATGTATTTCAATGATATGCTCTGTTCAGAGGAAAATTATAAGAATGGGCTCTAATTGTTATGTTAACTTGTACATTTGCCCTCAGTAAAAGATTTGACGAATAAGTAGCCAAAAATCATTTATTGAAATAGGAAATATATGTTATTGAGGAAGTCTTTTCTCATTTAGTAGTGTTTTTTAATGGAATCTTAGAGATATAACCTATGAATTGTCCTTTGTTGGCTTTACATTTGATGTAATAATAATACTTATAACTGAACTTGAAAGTCAGAAAGAAAAACAAAATTAATTAGCTCCTTTAATTGGGAAAAAGTTTTTTCTCATATAATGCAAGTATGATCTGTAGCATGCATTGTTGTATAGTGCATCATAAAGGTGTTCTCACAGAAAAATTACTTGTGGGAAAAGATACTGTGACTCACTAAAATATCCCGTTTACATCTATATACTATGCATTTGTAGCAGGGTCCATGACCCTCTATGTGGGTTTGTACACTCAGGATTTCCATGCATCAAACCTTAGAGAAATGTAGTCAAAATATAAAAACAACAATAGAAGAAAAATCGCAAAAAAATTTGTAAACTCACCCACTGGCGGACACAGACAGAAAAGGGCCCCTGTTCAAGAACAACATATAGGCCCTTTGCAGCCTTACGCGGGCTTTGCACACTACAACATCGCAGGTGCGATGTCGGTGGGGTCAAATTGAAAATGACGTACTTCCGGCATCGCATGCGACATCGTAGTGTGTAAAGGTTCGATGATATGATTAACAAGCGCAAAAGCGTCGTAATCATATCATCGGTGCAGCGTCGGCGTAATCCATAATTACGCTGACGCGACGGTCCGATGTTGTTCCTTGCTACTGCGGCAGCGCACATCGCTGTGTGTGAAGTCGCAGGAGCGAGGAACATCTCCTACCGGCATCACCGCGGCTTCCGTAGGATATGTAAACATCCCGCTCATCTCCGCCCCTCCGCTCCTATTGGCCGCCTGCCGTGTGACGTGGCTGTGACGCCGCACAACCCGCCCCCTTAATAAGGAGGCGGGTCGCTGGCCAGAGCGACGTCCCAGGACAGGTGAATCCATGTGAAGCTGCCGTAGCGATAATGTTCACTATGGCAGCTATCACAAGGATATCGCAGCTGTGACGGGGGCGGGGATTATCGCGCTCAGCATCGCAACATCGGTCTGCGATGTCGCAGCATGCAAAGTACCCCTTAGAGTTCATCATAATGCACAATTCCACCTACTTTGTAGGTAGAAATGGACACCCTTTCATATAGGGCCCCTGTGTGGCTGCACTGGCATCACCACTGATATGTCCGCATATGAGCTCACCCTTTTAGGTGATACACCGTACAGGTCTTGCAGGGTGGCAATATAAAGCAGAAAGACAAACCAAAAGTCAAGCGCTGTGGATCTAACTAAATGACCTGCGTGTCCATATTGATGACTTAAGAGGGTTAATCCTGCTAACAGATTCCCTTTAATATTATTATTTAATAAAAAAATCTAATAAGCATTAACATTTTTAACAATGTGAATTCAAAACTGCAGCAGTCCCATGCCTAAAGGGCCTGTGACGACCAACAGGAAATTAAATAAATTAATTCAGGAGGAGATTGAACAGCTTAATACCCCTATAAATACTTCATAGTGATAGTTCAAAAAGTAAGTTACATACTTATACTATAAGCACTGCCTCTCAAGACACCTTTTTCCAGTGGAAAAAAATGTTTGCAATATAATAGTGTATAAATGTTTAATAGCAATCACAGAACATCAGTATATTCCACTTGTCCGAATGTAATCCAGACTATTAATATTAAGTAGAAATTATATTTTATTTGGCTATTATTGGAAGTAGTATAATATACAGATGCTTGTGATTGCTATTAAACATTTATAGAAAATACAATTGTAAATATAAACTTTTTACATTGGTAAAAGGTGTCTTGAGAGCAAGTGTTTACAATATATGAATTTTGCAGATTTTTCTTGCTGGAAAATCATAACAATACACTTTATATCTTTTCCATTATAGTAGGTAAATGGCAAGCCTCCCTTTTCTACATTGTCATATACATAATGTCACTGTGAAAAAATGAGGAAACTCCATGAATTTGTTATCCTTTACAAACACCGCAATATTTGATCTTTATTTAATCAGAATATGAAGGAAATAATTTGAAAAATTATACATATGTCATTTCTTTCTGAGGAAAGAGTACTTTAATACTTTTATTTTACCCTTTGAAAGTGTGGCGACTAGGCACATGACATCAGAGGCCTCTGGGGCGGCACAGTATCAAGCTTTTTCCTGTGGCGCCCTGTGCCTAGACGCCACAAAAGAACATCCTCAAACAGGCATTTATCAAAACCATCTACCAGTATCTGATGATATTTTTACCCAGTAGTACATGGAGATTCTTTTCAGCTTGAATAGTTCACATTTTATTTTCCCTCTGCATTGAACTCAGCCATTCAATAACCATCTATTTGTTCAACTCTAATGCTTTGTTTTGAGCTGCAAGTGCATCTCAATAAATTAGAATATCATCAAAAAGTTAATTTAGTTCATTAATTCAATACAAAAAGGAAACACAAATATTATATAGTCATTACTAGAGTTGAGAGCGGTTCGTGGTCCGAGGTTCTCCAGTTCTAGGCTCGAGTGATTTTGGGGCCTGTTCTAGATCGAACTAGAACTCGAGCTTTTTGCAAAAGCTCGATAGTTCTAGAAACGTTCGAGAACGGTTCTAGCAGCAAAAAAACAGCTAAATCCTAGCTTGGTTTCTGCTGTAATAGTGTAAGTCACTCTGTGAATCACACTATTATGACATTTCAGTGTATAGTGTGCGTGAACAGCGCCTTCAGATCACTGCTGTTTCTATAATGGCGATCGCCATTTTTTTTTTTTTCCTTGACTTCCTTCCCTAAGCGCGCGCGTGTAGTGGGGCGGGCCAGCATGTCAGCCAATCCCAGACACACACACAGCTAAGTGGACTTTTAGCCAGAGAAGCAACGGCATGTGTGATAGGATGTCCATGTCACATGTCCCTGCATTATAAAACCGGACATTTTCCTCCAGGACGCCATTATCTCTTCTGCGTCTTTGGTGTCAGACATCACTGTCGCAGCTCCGTCCTCCTGAGTCCTATCGCCGATACAGCTGTATGCGCTGCATACACAGCGTTAGACAGCTTAGGGAGAGCACTTTCTAGCAGTCCTTTTAAGGGCTCAAACCGGCAGGGTCAGAGTTAAGGTGACAGGTCCTGAAAACAGCGACAGCGTCTGTGTAGCCAAGGTCAGGGATTTCCTCCCTGCATTTCCCTATTAGGAGGGAATAGAAAGGCAGGCTTCCATTCCTCTACCCATACCCACAATCCTGACACTGTACCCTCCTGTCCTCTGCACACTCCAACTCATTATAACTTAGCCATTATACTAGCAAACACTCAGTGTACCTAGTGGCATCCTATCTGTGGCTATTGGACTTTGCTATAGTCCCACTAGTGCAAAGACATTTGCAGAGCGCGTCTGCCTGCATTGCACACTCCAACTCATTATAACTAAGCCATTATACTAGCAAACACTCAGTGTACCTAGTGGCATCCTATACGTGGCTATTGGACTTTGCTATAGTCCCACTAGTGCAAAGACATTTGCAGAGCGCGTCTGCCTGCATTGCACACTCCAACTCATTATAACTAAGCCATTATACTAGCAAACACTCAGTGTACCTAGTGGCATCCTATCTGTGGCTATTGGACTTTGCTATAGTCCCACTAGTGCAAAGACATTTGCAGAGCGCGTCTGCCTGCATTGCACACTCCAACTCATTATAACTAAGCCATTATACTAGCAAACACTCAGTGTACCTAGTGGCATCCTATCTGTGGCTATTGGACTTTGCTATAGTCCCACTAGTGCAAAGACATTTGCAGAGCGCGTCTACCTGCATTGCACACTCCAACTCATTATAACTAAGCCATTATACTAGCAAACACTCAGTGTACCTAGTGGCATCCTATCTGTGGCTATTGGACTTTGCTATAGTCCCACTAGTGCAAAGACATTTGCAGAGCGCGTCTGCCTGCATTGCACACTCCAACTCATTATAACTAAGCCATTATACTAGCAAACACTCAGTGTACCTAGTGGCATCCTATACGTGGCTATTGGACTTTGCTATAGTCCCACTAGTGCAAAGACATTTGCAGAGCGCGTCTGCCTGCATTGCACACTCCAACTCATTATAACTAAGCCATTATACTAGCAAACACTCAGTGTACCTAGTGGCATCCTATACGTGGCTATTGGACTTTGCTATAGTCCCACTAGTGCAAAGACATTTGCATTGCACACTCCAACTCATTATAACTAAGCCATTAGACTAGCAATTTTTGCTGCCAGTTTAAGGGCCGTAGTTGCATTGTCAGGGATATTTATTCTTTATTATTCTGCTGTTAATAAAGCTAGACCACCACTGCAATCTACACCACCTCTCAATTTTTACTACCACATTTTCAGTCCACAATCTTGTCGCAATCAACATGAGTGGCAAAATGACAGATGCTGGTGGAAAGGGGAAGAGGCGTGGTGGAAAAGGCAAAAAAGGTTTTGTCCGTGGGGAAGGTGGCAAAGCTCCATTATCATCTGCTGAAGATAGACCATCTACCAGCAAAAGTAAGATGTCTACTACTTACCATGGACAATCCGATGTGCTCCCTTTTTTACAGACACGAACAACAGGAAGAAAGGTAGATGATGGGCAAAAAAGGAAAATGCTTGAATGGATCTCAAGTGGTCCAACAAGTGCCCTCTCAGCCACTTCAAGTACCGCATCCAAAAAACACCAGTCCTCTGAGTTGTCATCCCAATCACACTTGATTTCTCCCAGCTCTGAAGTCTCCATCAGCCCTGCACAGTATGGTGGAACTGAGATGGCTGAGTCTGCAGAGCTGTTCAGTCACACTATAGCCTGGGAATCAGAGGTCTGCTCCCAAGCTACAGTGAGTACAGAACAGGAAATGGTCTGCAGTGATGCCCAGAACCTTTGTGACTCTGATTCAGGCCGTGAGGAACAAGTTTCTGAGCATAATGTTGACCCTTTGTCACAAACTGTAACACCTGTGGTTATAGACAATGAGGAACATTCTGATGAAGATGAGACGCAGATACCCGATTGGGATGACAACTTAAATATTCGGTCAGGGCAAGAAGAGGCTCGGTCTGAGGGGGAGGGGAGTGCAAACACAACAATTGATGATGAAGTTCGAGATCCCACCTACTGTCAACCCCCAGTCAGGCACCCGAGGAGGTCAACAGAGGCGGTGGAGGAGGATGCAACCAACGACGAAGTTACCTTGCGCCTTCCTGGACAGAGTCGGAGCAGTGGTAGCACGTCTACAACTGCATCCTCAGCCACCACTCTGCCTCTGAGCATTATTCGGGGTGGATCAACAGGTCGCATGGCCTCTAAGCCTTGCCTAGCCTGGTCCTTTTTTGACATAGAAAAAGATCGCCCAAATTATGTGATCTGTAAAATTTGTCATGGTTCTCTTAGTAGAGGTCAAAACCTCAGCAGTTTGACAACTTCTTCCATGAATCGTCACATGAATAAATATCATATGGCCCGGTGGGAAGCTCACCGTGCTGCAATGCGGCCTAGCGGAGCGAACCATCCACCGCCTGCCCCTTCCAGTGCATCCGCGCGCTCGTCATCTTCTAGGACTGTGGGGACAGCTGTCACACCTGTTTTTCCACCCACAACTTCCACCACTGTAACCGCAACAGGCAGTTTGCTTGGTAGGTCGTCAGTTGTTTTGGAAGGGGAAACAAGTGAGTGTGTACAGCTCTCTCAGACATCGATAGCACCAACTTTGGATGAAGGCAACATCATGTCTCCGCCTGCACTTTCCTCACAAACCTGCATTTTTCCAGGGACACCCTAATCAACACCGTCTACACACAGCAGCCAGATCTCTGTCCCTCAGATGTGGTCAAATAAAAGGCCACTTCCTGCGACCCATGACAAAGCTAAGAGGTTGACTCTATCCCTCTGTAAGCTGTTGGCTACAGAAATGCTGCCTTTCCACCTAGTGGACACACAGGATTTTAGAGACCTTATGTCTGTCGCTGTGCCCCAGTACCAGATGCCCAGTCGCCACTACTTCTCTAAGAAAGGTGTGCCTGCGCTACACCAGCATGTCGCACACAACATCACCGCTTCATTGAGAAACTCTGTGTGTGAACGGGTGCATTTCACCACTGATACTTGGACCAGTAAGCATGGACAGGGACGTTACATGTCGCTGACTGGGCACTGGGTAACTATGGTGATAGATGGTGAAGGGTCTGCTGCACAAGTTTTGCCGTCCCCACGACTTGTGTGTCAATCCTCTGTCTGTCCAAGTTCCGCCACTGCTTCTGCATCCTCCACCTCATCTGGGTCCTCCACCTCCGCCCCAAGCCTGCCTGGTCAGGCCACCAGCAATCTTACTGCGCAGAAGGAATCACGCACCCCTCATTACTATGCTGGCAGCAGAGCGCAACGGCATCAGGCGGTCTTTAGCTTGACATGTCTTGGGAATAAGAGTCACACAGCGGAGGAGTTGTGGTCAGCTCTGCGGTCCGAGTTTAATAAATGGTTGTCTCCACTCAACCTGCAGCCTGGTAAGGCCGTGTGCGACAATGCTGCAAACCTGGGTGCGGCCCTTTGCCTGGGCAAGGTGACACACGTACCTTGTATGGCTCACGTGTTGAACCTTGTCGTGCAGCAATTTTTAACACAGTATCCCGGCCTAGATGGCCTTCTGAACAGGGCACGAAAACTGTCTGCTCACTTCCGCCGTTCAAGCGCCGCAGCTGAGCGACTTGCATCACTCCAGAAGTCTTTCGGCCTGCCGGTTCATCGCCTGAAATGCGATGTGCCGACACGCTGGAATTCAACTCTCCACATGTTACAGCGACTGTGGCAGCACCGCCGAGCCCTGGTGCAATACGTCATGACGTATAGCCTGGGCCAACGAGATGCAGAGGTGGGTCAGATCACCCTGATGGAGTGGTCTCAGATCAAGGACCTATGCACCCTTCTGCACAGTTTCGACATGGCGACGAATATGTTTAGCGCTGACAATGCCATTATCAGCATGACGATTCCAGTCATTTACATGCTGGAACACACGCTAAACACTATTCGGAGTCAGGGGGTGGGACAACAGGAAGGGGATGAACTACAGGAGGATTCATATGCGCAAGGGACAACAACATCACCAAGGTCCAGACGTTCATCATCACCAAGGTGCCAGGCATGGGAGCATGAGGGACAGGGATCAACAAGGGCGCATGGTAGCAGGCGAGATGTTGAGGAAGGTGCAGGAGGACATGAAGAAATGGAGGGCGAACTGTCCATGGACATGGAAGACTCAGCAGATGAGGGAGACCTTGGTCAAATTTCAGTTGAAAGAGGTTGGGGGGAGATGTCAGAGGAAGAAAGAACGGTTAGCACCTCTATGCCACAAACACAGCGTGGACTTGGTCCGTATGGCTGCGAAAGACACATGAGTGCCTTCTTGTTGCACTACCTCCAACATGACCCTCGTATTGTCAAAATTAGAAGTGATGATGACTACTGGCTTGCCACACTATTAGATCCCCGGTACAAGTCCAAATTTTGTGACATAAGTCCAGCCATAGAAAGGGACGCACGTATGCAGGAGTATCAGCAGAAGCTGTTACTCGATCTTAGATCCGCTTTTCCACCAAACAACCGTGCAGGTGCAGGGAGTGAATCTCCCAGTTGTAACTTGACAAACATGGGACGGTCTCATCATCTTCAACAGTCTACACGTACCAGTAGGACCGTATCTGGTGCTGGTAACAGCAATTTTATGGAATCTTTTCATAATTTTTTTAGACCCTCCTTTGCAAGGCCACCAGAGACAACAAGTCTGACACATAGTCAACGGCTGGAGAGGATGATACAGGAGTATCTCCAAATGAACATCGATGCCATGACTGTGCAACTGGAGCCTTGCTCCTTTTGGGCTTCAAACCTAGAAAAATGGCCAGAGCTATCAACTTACGCCTTGGAGATTTTGTCGTGTCCAGCTGCCAGCGTTGTCTCTGAACGTGTCTTCAGTGCTGCTGGGTGTGTGCTGACAGATAAGCGCACGCGTCTGTCCAGTGACAATGTGGACAGACTGACGTTCATCAAAATGAACAAGTCATGGATCCAGAAGGAATTTACAACCCCTGTGTCATCCTGGGGAGAGTAAATGCTTGTAGATTTGGAATGTGCTTGATGCAAATCTAGCTGTGAAGTGTACAACTAGGGCACAAGTGCTGCCACTGAATGGGTGGGTGTGTGTGGGGCACAATTTTTGGAAAAAAAGGGAGACTCCGCTTGGAGTAACCCTTGCTTACATTGTTTTTAAAAGAAGCCAAGATGAACAAGTCATGGTTCAGCAAAGACTTTATCTACCTACCCCGGTGTCATGCTGGGGACGGTTAATTATGGCGTATTTTTGAATGTGCTTGATGGAAATCTAGCTGTGAAGTGTACAACTGGGGCACAACTGCTGCCACTTAAGGGGTGGGTGTGTGTGGGGCCCAATTTTTGGAAAAAAGGGAGACTCCGCTTGGAGTAACCCTTGCTTACATTGTTTTTAAAAGAAGCCAAGATGAACAGAGCTGGGATCAGGAAAGACTTTGCTACCTACTCCGGTGTCATCCTGGGGACGGTTAATTATGGCATATTTTTGAATGTGCTTGATGCAAATCTAGCTGTGAAGTGTACAACTGGGGCACAACTGCTGCCACTTAAGGGGTGGGTGTGTGTGGGGCCCAATTTTTGGAAAAAAGGGAGACTCCGCTTGGAGTAACCCTTGCTTACATTGTTTTTAAAAGAAGCCAAGATGAACAGAGCTGGGATCAGGAAAGACTTTGCTACCTACCCCGGTGACATCCTGGGGACGGTTAATTATGGCGTATTTTGGAATGTGCTTGATGCAAATCTAGCTGTGAAGTGTACAACTGGGGCACAACTGCTGCCACTGAATGGGTGGGTGTGTGTGGGGCACAATTTTTGGAAAAAAGGGAGGCTCCGCTTGGAGTCACCTTGCGGTGTTTTACATGAGTTTATAAGGGCGTGCCATGCCTATATCTGTCAATAACGAATAACGTTTGGAACACCATTCTAAGTCTGAACTGGGTGCAAAAAACCTAAAAAAACATCACTATGGGGAGATAAGGTATGCACACCAGTGACTATGTAAGGGGAATACATGAAATAGCAGAAACTGCTGTGTGAATACTGACTTGAAAAATCTAATAGCTATATGAAGAGTGAAAATGTGAAAAATGGAATCTGCATTACTGCCATGAATATATGAATCAAGAGAAATTTAGCTACTGAATTGATCAATGCAATAGAGCCCCAACACTACGCCAAAGTATTTCTCTACGTTGGGGTCCCTAGCTTGTGTGTGTCCTCTCATGCAGTTAAAAAACTTACCGTGTATGGGAAGCTGAGACCCAAGCTATTTATGCATATTATATGGATTGGCAATAGGTGTGGTGGGGAGGGTTCACAAACGAAAAACTACTAACAATAACGAATAACGTTTGGAACACCATTCTAAGTCTGAACTGGGTGCAAAAAACCTAAAAAAACATCACTATGGGGAGATAAGGTATGCACACCAGTGACTATGTAAGGGGAATACTTGGAATAGCAGAAACTGCTGTGTGAATACTGACTTGAAAAATCCAATAGCTATATGAAGAGTGAAAATGTGAAAAATGGAATCTGCATTACTGCCATGAATATATGAATCAAGAGAAATTTAGCTACTGAATTGATCAATGCAATAGAGCCCCAACACTACGCCAAAGTATTTCTCTACGTTGGGGTCCCTAGCTTGTGTGTGTCCTCTCATGCAGTTAAAAAACTTACCGTGTATGGGAAGCTGAGACCCAAGCTATTTATGCATATTATATGGATTGGCAATAGGTGTGGTGGGGAGGGTTCACAAACGAAAAACTACTAACAATAACGAATAACGTTTGGAACACCATTCTAAGTCTGAACTGGGTGCAAAAAAACATCACTATGGGGAGATAAGGTATGCACACCAGTGACTATGTAAGGGGAATACATGGAATAGCAGAAACTGCTGTGTGAATACTGACTTGAAAAATCCAATAGCTATATGAAGAGTGAAAATGTGAAAAATGGAATCTGCATTACTGCCATGAATATATGAATCAAGAGAAATTTAGCTACTGAATTGATCAATGCAATAGAGCCCCAACACTACGCCAAAGTATTTCTCTACGTTGGGGTCCCTAGCTTGTGTGTGTCCTCTCATGCAGTTAAAAAACTTACCGTGTATGGGAAGCTGAGACCCAAGCTATTTATGCATATTATATGGATTGGCAATAGGTGTGGTGGGGAGGGTTCACAAACGAAAAACTACTAACAATAACGAATAACGTTTGGAACACCATTCTAAGTCTGAACTGGGTGCAAAAAAACATCACTATGGGGAGATAAGGTATGCACACCAGTGACTATGTAAGGGGAATACATGGAATAGCAGAAACTGCTGTGTGAATACTGACTTGAAAAATCCAATAGCTATATGAAGAGTGAAAATGTGAAAAATGGAATCTGCATTACTGCCATGAATATATGAATCAAGAGAAATTTAGTTACTGAATTGATCAATGCAATAGAGCCCCAACACTACGCCAAAGTATTTCTCTACGTTGGGGTCCCTAGCTTGTGTGTGTCCTCTCATGCAGTTAAAAAACTTACCGTGTATGGGAAGCTGAGACCCAAGCTATTTATGCATATTATATGGATTGGCAATAGGTGTGGTGGGGAGGGTTCACAAACGAAAAACTACTAACAATAACGAATAATGTTTGGAACACCATTCTAAGTCTGAACTGGGTGCAAAAAAACTAAAAAAACATCACTATGGGGAGATAAGGTATGCACACCAGTGACTATGTAAGGGGAATACATGGAATAGCAGAAACTGCTGTGTGAATACTGACTTGAAAAATCCAATAGCTATATGAAGAGTGAAAATGTGAAAAATGGAATCTGCATTACTGCCATGAATATATGAATCAAGAGAAATTTAGCTACTGAATTGATCAATGCAATAGAGCCCCAACACTACGCCAAAGTATTTCTCTACGTTGGGGTCCCTAGCTTGTGTGTGTCCTCTCATGCAGTTAAAAAACTTACCGTGTATGGGAAGCTGAGACCCAAGCTATTTATGCATATTATATGGATTGGCAATAGGTGTGGTGGGGAGGGTTCACAAACGAAAAACTACTAACAATAACGAATAACGTTTGGAACACCATTCTAAGTCTGAACTGGGTGCAAAAAACCTAAAAAAAAATCACTATGGGGAGATAAGGTATGCACACCAGTGACTATGTAAGGGGAATACATGGAATAGCAGAAACTGCTGTGTGAATACTGACTTGAAAATTCAATAGCTATATGAAGAGTGAAAATGTGAAAAATGGAATCTGCATTACTGCCATGAATATATGAATCAAGAGAAATTTAGCTACTGAATTGATCAATGCAATAGAGCCCCAACACTACGCCAAAGTATTTCTCTACGTTGGGGTCCCTAGCTTGTGTGTGTCCTCTCATGCAGTTAAAAAACTTACCGTTTATGGGAAGCTGAGACCCAAGCTATTTATGCATATTATATGGATTGACAATAGGTGTGGTGGGGAGGGTTCACAAACGAAAAACTACTAACAATAACGAATAACGTTTGGAACACCATTCTAAGTCTGAACTGGGTGCAAAAAACCTAAAAAAACATCACTATGGGGAGATAAGGTATGCACACCAGTGACTATGTAAGGGGAATACATGGAATAGCAGAAACTGCCGTGTGAATACTGACTTTTTAGGTTTTTTGCACCCAGTTCAGACTTAGAATGGTGTTCCAAACGTTATTCGTTATTGTTAGTAGTTTTTCGTTTGTGAACCCTCCCCACCACACCTATTGCCAATCCATATAATATGCATAAATAGCTTGGGTCTCAGCTTCCCATACACGGTAAGTTTTTTAACTGCATGAGAGGACACACACAAGCTAGGGACCCCAACGTAGAGAAATACTTTGGCGTAGTGTTGGGGCTCTATTGCATTGATCAATTCAGTAGCTAAATTTCTCTTGATTCATATATTCATGGCAGTAATGCAGATTCCATTTTTCACATTTTCACTCTTCATATAGCTATTGGATTTTTCAAGTCAGTATTCACACAGCAGTTTCTGCTATTCCATGTATTCCCCTTACATAGTCACTGGTGTGCATACCTTATCTCCCCATAGTGATGTTTTTTTAGGTTTTTTGCACCCAGTTCAGACTTAGAATGGTGTTCCAAACGTTATTCGTTATTGTTAGTAGTTTTTCGTTTGTGAACCCTCCCCACCACACCTATTGCCAATCCATATAATATGCATAAATAGCTTGGGTCTCAGCTTCCTATACACGGTAAGTTTTTTAACTGCATGAGAGGACACACACAAGCTAGGGACCCCAACGTAGAGAAATACTTTGGCGTAGTGTTGGGGCTCTATTGCATTGATCAATTCAGTAGCTAAATTTCTCTTGATTCATATATTCATGGCAGTAATGCAGATTCCATTTTTCACATTTTCACTCTTCATATAGCTATTGGATTTTTCAAGTCAGTATTCACACAGCAGTTTCTGCTATTCCATGTATTCCCCTTACATAGTCACTGGTGTGCATACCTTATCTCCCCATAGTGATGCCTATATCTGTGTCTCCTCCTCTTTTTCTTTGTCCAGCTCTTTTGTTTTTGCAGAAGTATATGTCCTTGTCACTTTCCCATGTGTTTGTGTTGTGTTGTGAGTTGTTTGTCACCTTTTGGACACCTTTGAGGGTGTTTTCTAGGTGTTTTTCTGTGTTTGTGATTGCCTGCCATTGTTTCCTATGCAGTTCGAGTTCGGTTCGTCGAACGTTCGACGAGCCGAACTCGAACGGGACCTCCATTCGGCGAACCGGCCTCGAGCCGAACCGGGACCGGTTCGCTCATCTTTAGTCATTACACACCGAGTGATCTATTCCAAGTGTTTATTTCTGTTAATGTTGATGATTATGGCTTACAGCCAATGAAATCCCAAAAGTCATTATCTCAGAAATTTAGAATAATTACCACAAAACACCTACAAAGGCTTCCTAAGCATTTAAAATAGTCCCTTTTTGGAAGCTGGAAACCCCCCCCCTTTTGTTTTTATAGTGAGGGACTAAAAGCGTGGCTATACTATAGTCATCACTTTGATTCATGTCACCAATACGCCTGTCCTCGCACAAGCATTGCAGAATGAACCCTAGCATGACCAAGGGCCCTATTGTTTCATTGTCATAACACCACTACAGCAGTTAGTTGTCATGGATAGCATTGAATATATAATAAAGAAATCAAATTGTACTTACCCTATCTTTTCGAAAGGAGGACATGGGATTAATTGTAAAAATTCCACCTTACATTCTACAAATCACGTGTTCCTTCATGCAGTTAATGCTTTGCGAAATAATAAATTAATAATACCTATTTGTGTTAAACGTGTGACCTAAGCAGCGCCTGAGATATACAAGACCTCATAAAATTAAGCTAGAAGGTATGCAAAGTTCATTCATGCCACTTATGCCTATGTGTACATCTATATCTTTTGACATAACCACTTTTGAGTTTGCAATTACTTGACAAAGATTATCTAGTGCTTAGATCAGAAATTGCTCATCTGCTCACTCTCCTTTCACCACAGTACAAAAATAGATTTGCCTTTAATTTAACGACCAGAGAGTACAAGTACTCATTATTTATTAAAGTGGATGATGCTATAAAAAAGTTCCTGTTTCGAGGCATTGGAAGTTATAACATTACTGTTATAATTCCATAGTTACATAGGTTGAAAAAAGACCTAGGTCCATCAAGTTCAACCCTCCTCAACCAGTTATATATCTTTGTCACTAAATTTATAACCGACAAGGTTTTGTGCAGTGAGGAAATCATTTAGCCCTTTGTTAAAAACTGTTATAGAGTATTCCATTATTACCTCTTATGGTAGGGCATTCCACACTGATGGCTCTAACTGTATCTTTAGTAATGATGTTTCCCCCTCATTTATAGACATGCGTTTCAATAAAGTAAAATCTTTAATGCTGTTTCCCAACCAAATAGATACAGCTCACCCGTGTTATGTATAGTCAAAAACCCTTTCAAATCTCATATCACAGCAGGTAGTGTGGGGGGAAGACTGAGAACTGCCAGCAATAGGGATGTGGAAGTGTTTGTAATAATGCATAACTCTGCAGCTAGTGTAAAGAGATACATCAAAGCTGAGACATTTATCATTACAAATACTTCTAGATCTTATCTAACAATGTTGTCAGCTCTCACCCTCCTGCCACAATGACTGCCATAGGATAAGATTTGGAAGGGTTTGTACAGATACATAGCTCAGCTGTATCTCTACCCAGTAGCTACATTAGATCCTCCAATACCACGCTTGTTCATAAATTCTAATTGGGATTACAGCTCAGTATAGTTTGTGTTACGGTTGCTGCGAGCACTGGAGACTATGTCCAGATTTCTTGCTACTGCACATGTGCGAGCGCTGGAGACTAAGTCCAGATTTCTTGCTACTGCACATGTGCGAGCGCTGGAGACTAAGTCCAGATTTCTTGCTACTGCACATGTGCGAGCGCTGGAGACTAAGTCCAGATTTCTTGCTACTGCACATGTGCGAGCGCCAGAGACTAAGTCCAATCTTGGAGCCATTGCACATGTGCGGGTGACATCATCGCTGACACGAGGTCACATGTCTCTGACACCTTCTATGCCGATTGGTCGCTGGTCATGTGCTTGTGACGTCTTGCTCGGTGATAGGCCAGCATGACGTCACTCCTGTCGTTCTGGAAGCGGATTGGCTCTGGTGTCCTCCATCTTGGATGAGGCACAGAGTCTATATAAGACCCTGACACACGCCGCATGGTGCTCAGTCCTCTTGGTTCATGCATATGAGTAGACGCTCTGTGCGCGTTCCTCTAGGCATTCCTCTGTCTATGCTAGGTGAGCGCTACCGGCAGGGTAGCGTTCTTATACCTTACAGCTTCGGCTGCTGTCCGTATCCTTACCTCTTAGGGGAGCGGACATAGGCAGGTGCCTGAGGCACATGGTCTGGCTGGGCCTTGTGATTGTACTCGTAGGTGGACGTTGCCGCTAGGGTAACGTTCCTTATACTGCGTCTGGCAGTTGTTCGTATCCTCGCACACTAGGGGAGCGAACAGAGGTAGGAGCTTTGTGCGGCTTACGCTGCTGTTCGTCTCTTTTGCACCACTAGAAGAGCGGACCTAGGCAGGTGCCATATCTAGTGGTTCGTGTCCTCGCACACTAGTGGAGCGAACGCAGGTAGGAGCTTTGTGCGGCTTACGCTGCTGTTCGTCTCTTTTGCACCACTAGAAGAGCGG
Source organism: Anomaloglossus baeobatrachus (assembly GCF_048569485.1). NCBI lineage: Eukaryota > Metazoa > Chordata > Amphibia > Anura > Aromobatidae > Anomaloglossus > Anomaloglossus baeobatrachus. The sequence goes on from NC_134361.1 coordinate 101,778,741, forward strand.
ACCTAGGTAGGTGCCATTTCGCACACATTGCCTTTGTCTCTGTGATTATTAACAGAGATCATTCCACACACCCTCCAAGTAAGGGAGGAATTGCTTTACTTTCTTATTATATCCTTCTGTGAGTTAACAGAGGTATTGCACTCTGCCATAGTCTGCAGCAAAGTCTTTGCACGGTGGACCCTGACTGTCTGATACTCCTTTCGGTTATTATCAGACAGCCCCCCGTAACATTAGGACTGAGCCAAGGGTCTGGCAGTTATGGCAGAATATCAGCAGTTACACCGTTACATACAAGTACTTGAGTCACGGCTCAAGAGTATAGAGGATAAACCTCAGACCATGGTGACATCTGCACATGATCCTCGACTTGCTCTACCAAACAGATATTCTGGCGATGCCAGATCATGTCGTGGTTTCATTAGTCAGTGTCAGATACACCTAGAGGTTAACTCTTCTCGCTTCTCTACGGAGAGGTCCAGAGTAGGCTTTATCATCTCCTTACTTCAGGACAAAGCCTTAGAATGGGCGACTCCCCTATGGGAGCGCTCTGATGTGGTTACTCTGAGACATCAAGACTTTCTTGATGCTCTTAAGGCGGTATTCATGGGTCCGCAGGTTACCCATGATGCGGCCCTGAGACTGTTAGATCTATCTCAGGGTTCGTTATCCACTAGTTCTTATGCCATTGCTTTTAGAACTCTGGTGGCAGAACTAGATTGGCCAGAGAAGGTGTTGATTCCTATCTTCTGGAGAGGGTTGGCTGGCTATGTCAAGGATGCCCTTGCTACTCGTGAAGTCCCTGCTTCTCTGGAGGACTTGATCACAGTAGCAACGAGGATCGATGTACGCCATAAGGAACGTAGACTCGAGGTCTCTTCCTCACGCCCTAAGCATCGGGCTATTCCAGTTGTTGAGGGTCCACTACCATCTTCCTCAGCATCTGAAACATCTCCCACTCCTATGGAGTTAGGTCATACGTTCTCCAGACTACGCAAGTCTGGTCCTCCTATATGTTACGTATGTCGTCAGGCTGGGCACTATGCCAACAAGTGTCCTAGTCGTCAGGGAAACTCCCTGGCCTAGTAACCATTAGAGGGGGGTTACTAGAGACGTCTTCTGCACCCTCTAAGTGTTGTATCCCAGGTCAGCTCTCGCTATCTGAGAATACATGGCCTATTATGGCTTTTGTGGATTCCGGAGCTGACGGGATTTTTGTGTCCTCAGGATTTGTAAAGGGACACAATATTCCCTCTATCATGTTAGAGGCGCCTATTCCTGTCCGTGTTGTTAATGGAACTATGTTGTCTGACTCCATTACATTGAGGACAGTTCCCTTGCGCCTTTCCCTGTCTCAGGGTCACATAGAGGAGATTTCTTTTCTTGTTTTGCCTGAGGGTATAGACGACGTCCTTCTGGGTCTTCCATGGCTTCGGACTCATGCTCCTCACATTGACTGGGAGTCTGACAGCATTATTAGTTGGGGTTCGAAATGTCAGTCCCGATGTCTTCCCTTACCACCTAAGGTCGTTGCAGTTGCATCAACTGATCTCTCTCCCATACCTACACCCTATTTGGATTTCGCTGACGTGTTCTCCAAACAGGGTGCTGAGGTTCTTCCACCCCATAGGCCGTATGACTGTGCCATAGACCTTATCCCAGGTTCGGTTCCACCTAAAGGCAGGGTTTACCCCCTGTCGATACCTGAGTCGGAGGCCATGTCGACCTATATAAGAGAGAGCTTAGAGAAGGGGTTCATTCGTAAGTCTGTCTCTCCCGCGGGAGCTGGGTTTTTCTTTGTTCGGAAGAAAGAGGGTGATTTGCGTCCCTGCATAGATTACAGGGGTCTCAACGCAATCACAATAAAGAACAAATACCCATTACCTTTAATTTCGGAGCTCTTTGACAGACTGAGAGGAGCTCAAGTTTTTACGAAGTTGGATCTGCGGGGTGCGTATAACTTGGTACGAATTCGAAAGGGTGACGAATGGAAGACCGCTTTTAACACCCGAGACGGTCACTATGAATACCTCGTCATGCCTTTTGGGTTATGTAATGCACCCGCAGTATTTCAGGACTTCGTAAATGATGTGTTCAGGGATTTACTGTTATCCTCAGTAGTGGTGTATCTGGACGACATCCTGATTTTTTCTCCTGATCTGGAGACTCATCGTCAGGATGTCGTTCGTGTCCTTTCCCGTTTAAGGGAGCACTCATTGTTTGCTAAACTCGAGAAATGTGTATTCGAGCAGTCCTCATTGCCTTTTTTGGGTTACATTATCTCACAAGAGGGTCTGGCTATGGATCCTGCGAAGCTCTCTGCTGTCCTGCAATGGTCCGAACCTCATTCCTTGAAGGCGGTGCAACGCTTCTTAGGATTTATAAATTATTACAGGCAGTTCATACCCCATTTTTCTACTTTGGTGGCCCCTTTGGTGGCCTTGACTAAGAAAGGTGCTAATCCCAAAGCCTGGTCTACTGAGACATCTCAGGCTTTTGAGGCAGTAAAAAGACACTTTTCAACTGCTCCCGTTCTTCAAAGACCCGATGAGAGTAAGCCCTTCCTCTTAGAGGTTGATGCCTCTTCAGTGGGTGCTGGTGCGGTCTTGTATCAAAAGAACGGTGCAGGTAGAAAAAGGCCGTGTTTCTTCTTTGCTAAAACCTTTTCACCGGCAGAGAGAAACTATACCATTGGGGATAGGGAACTGCTCGCCTTGAGATTAGCCTTGGAGGAGTGGCGTCACTTGCTGGAAGGAGCGAAACATCCTTTCCAGGTCTATACAGACCATAAGAATCTGACGTACTTACAAACCGCTCAGCGTCTGAATCCTCGCCAAGCCCGCTGGTCCTTGTTTTTCTCCCGCTTTCACTTCTCCATCAACTATTTGTCTGGGAGTAAGAATAACAAGGCAGACGCCCTGTCTCGCTCTATGCTTTCTACCCAGGAAGAGATTGACGAACCTCGTCTTATCCTTCCCTCCAGGGTTTTTCATACGCTCTCCCCTGTGACGTTAGACCAAATCCCACCGGGCAAGACATTTGTTCCGCCTGATCGACAGAATGATATACTGTCATGGGCCCACACCTCAAAGGTGGGTGGGCATTTTGGTATTAGGCGGACACGAGAGTTACTGGAGAGGTGGTATTGGTGGCCACACTTAGCCAGCCACGTCAAGAGATATGTCGGTTCCTGCTACTCGTGTGCTCGCAACCGTCCATTACGGCAGAGACCGGCTGGGCTCTTGCATCCTTTACCAGTGCCAGATAGACCATGGGAGGTGGTAGGCATGGACTTTGTGGGTGATCTTCCATGTTCACAGGGACATAGATTTGTGTGGGTCATTACGGACCATTTCTCCCGGATGGTTCATCTCGTACCGTTATCGAGAATCCCATCTTCCAGGGTACTAGCCAAACTATTCCTCAAGCATGTCTTTAGGCTTCATGGGATGCCAGATCGTATCATTTGTGATAGAGGCCCGCAATTTACTTCCCGTTTCTGGCGAGATCTTTGTAGCCTTCTGCAAATTGAGTTGAATCTCTCTTCGGCATACCATCCGGAGACTAATGGTTTGGTTGAACGTACCAATCAATCTATGATTATATACCTTCGACACTTTGTTGCTGAGAACCACGATAACTGGTCCTCCCTCCTACCCTGGGCAGAATTTGCCCTTAACAATTCGCTGGCTGAGGCCACTGGGCAGACACCGTTCGTACTCAATAATGGGCAACACCCTAGGGTACCGGTACCGTTTCCCGCTGCTGCACCTCCTCCTCTTGTGGCCGACTGGGCAACTAATGCCAGAGAGGTTTGGGATCGGACTCAAGAGTCGATCCAAGCAGCTAAGGACCGTATGAAGACGGTGTCCGATCGGTTTCGTCGCCCGGCTCCTGTCTTTTCTCCAGGGGACTTTGTGTGGCTCTCTGCAAAACACGTGAGACTTAGAGTGAGCTCTGTCAAATTTGCTCCTCGCTTCCTGGGTCCTTATGAGGTTCTTCGACAGGTAAATCCTGTAGTCTATCAATTGAAGTTACCTGTCCATCTTAGGATTCATGACAAATTCCATGTCTCACTGCTAAAGCCGGCTATTTTACCTCACGCTCGTGAAGTGCACTCTCCTGCCTCTGATTCCTCTCGCTCTAGCTATGAGGTACGAGCCATAGTTGGTTCTAAGATGGTTAGAGGGCGCAGGTTCTTCTTGATAGATTGGGAGGGCTATGGCCCGGAACATTGCTCTTGGGAGCCTGAGGAGGCTGTCCATGCTCCCGACTTAGTTGCCGATTATCTGCGTCGCCGGGAGGGGGGCCCTTGAGGGGGAGGTACTGTTACGGTTGCTGCGAGCACTGGAGACTATGTCCAGATTTCTTGCTACTGCACATGTGCGAGCGCTGGAGACTAAGTCCAGATTTCTTGCTACTGCACATGTGCGAGCGCTGGAGACTAAGTCCAGATTTCTTGCTACTGCACATGTGCGAGCGCTGGAGACTAAGTCCAGATTTCTTGCTACTGCACATGTGCGAGCGCCAGAGACTAAGTCCAATCTTGGAGCCATTGCACATGTGCGGGTGACATCATCGCTGACACGAGGTCACATGTCTCTGACACCTTCTATGCCGATTGGTCGCTGGTCATGTGCTTGTGACGTCTTGCTCGGTGATAGGCCAGCATGACGTCACTCCTGTCGTTCTGGAAGCGGATTGGCTCTGGTGTCCTCCATCTTGGATGAGGCACAGAGTCTATATAAGACCCTGACACACGCCGCATGGTGCTCAGTCCTCTTGGTTCATGCATATGAGTAGACGCTCTGTGCGCGTTCCTCTAGGCATTCCTCTGTCTATGCTAGGTGAGCGCTACCGGCAGGGTAGCGTTCTTATACCTTACAGCTTCGGCTGCTGTCCGTATCCTTACCTCTTAGGGGAGCGGACATAGGCAGGTGCCTGAGGCACATGGTCTGGCTGGGCCTTGTGATTGTACTCGTAGGTGGACGTTGCCGCTAGGGTAACGTTCCTTATACTGCGTCTGGCAGTTGTTCGTATCCTCGCACACTAGGGGAGCGAACAGAGGTAGGAGCTTTGTGCGGCTTACGCTGCTGTTCGTCTCTTTTGCACCACTAGAAGAGCGGACCTAGGCAGGTGCCATATCTAGTGGTTCGTGTCCTCGCACACTAGTGGAGCGAACGCAGGTAGGAGCTTTGTGCGGCTTACGCTGCTGTTCGTCTCTTTTGCACCACTAGAAGAGCGGACCTAGGTAGGTGCCATTTCGCACACATTGCCTTTGTCTCTGTGATTATTAACAGAGATCATTCCACACACCCTCCAAGTAAGGGAGGAATTGCTTTACTTTCTTATTATATCCTTCTGTGAGTTAACAGAGGTATTGCACTCTGCCATAGTCTGCAGCAAAGTCTTTGCACGGTGGACCCTGACTGTCTGATACTCCTTTCGGTTATTATCAGACAGCCCCCCGTAACAGTTTGCTTCAATGGAGTATTGCTGGAAATGCAGAGACAAGTGTCACTGTTTCTATCAAAATTCCATAATCATGTGCTGCCAATGTAATCATTTTTCCCATAGCCTCATAACATTTGCAGTGTTATATTTTTGTTTGCTTGCTATGACTACATACGGCTTTACATTTTTAGCTTGAGCAGATACAGTATGTAAAAAGGTATATTGCTTATAAACCAGTTTCTGTGATTCCATATTGTCATTGTTCATTCCAAAGAAAACAAAAGATTAGAAATTGCAAAGAGCTATGTAAGCTCAGGAGAATAAGATAGATGGAAACACAATACATGTGATAAAATAGCTGGAGGTGGAAGAAATAAGGTATTATTGACAAGTGCTGACAATGTGTGGGTTTGCTAAACAAAACCAATCTGGGTTATTATTACCAAGAAATAAGAAAAAAAGACAAAGTATTATCTTAGCAGATAAAGCTCCTTTCTTCGCGATTTATAGGAAACTTTTTCCTCGCCCTTTGCCTCTTCAACTCACTATTCACTTTGAAAACCATCTCACATCTGTTCGGCTACACAAGGCAAGATGACAGTTCACTGTGGTGTTGTGAAACAGAACATTTTACTGTATGGAGAGAAGAGGATGGAGGTCAGATAAACAGAGTGAGGAATTAAGCAATGGGAGACACAGAAAGACTGTGCTGAACTTTCTATCAAATCTTCTACCTCAATCCAGTCGTGAATTCACATTTACTATTCTCTACTGAATACCATTGTATAATCTATTCAATGCTTCTGCTGCTGGGTTCCATGTGCTAAAAAATGAATGAAAAGCAAGAATTCATCTTTGGGTGCTGTGTTGTGTACAGGCAAGAAAAAACTCGCATAAAAAGGTAGATCCAGCACCAAAAATATAAACTCAATAAGCTTTATTCTATTTTGGTTAAAACAAAATCACAAATGGCACTGCATATTGAATAACTGCAGGTATAGAAACATCTGACGCATTTCGGACACACAGTTTAAAAAACGTCCTTACTCATAGTTGAGCACATATTAGTAGTCTATACACTTATTTATCTTAAAAAAATGGTGCCAAAGAGGAACCCTATGACAAACCTTCCTGGGTGGGGAGGAAAAATTATCATATGCTAATTTTTCCTCCCCACCCAGGAAGGTTCATCATAGGGTTCCTCTTTTGCAATATTTTTTAAGATAAATAAGTGTATAGACTGCTAATATGTGCTCAACTATGAGTAAGGACGTTTTTTAAACTGTGTGTACAAAACGTGTCAGGTGTTTCTATACCTGCAGTTGTCCTATATGCAGTGCCTTTCCTGATTTCGTTTTAAGCAAAATGGAATAAAGCTTGTTGACTTTATATTTTTGGTGCTGGATCTTCCTTTTTTGCGATTTTTTTTTTTTCTTACCTGTTTGCCATACCGGACCTGGCCTGTCTGGAAGACTCCGTGCAACATTTTGAAGTCCTGAAGCACCCACTATAGGTAAGCTGAATCCCCTCTTTATTCCTACATTTGTGTTGTGTACAGCAGATATCATAGCACTTAACCTCTTCCTAACATCTCAGAGTGTGTTGAAAATTAGATTTTCCAAATGATAAAGTTTCAAAATATATGATATACTATCTATTTAATTAATATTAGTCAATAAACCATTAAAAGTTGACGACAAAAAGATTGACAAAACCGTGGCCTAACGAGCCCATCAGTAGTTAATGACTGAAGGACCAAAACACTGTGAATCTTCTCCAATATGCTAGATCCCCAGAGCCTCTTTTGATTGGGCACGGCAAGATGTCATCATTGTGGCATAATGTGTTAATGATACTACCCTAAGTTTACTAATGAGAAGAAATTCCAGAAGTAGAAGAAGATTCAGAGTCCTCTGGTCTGGTGGCCAAAAACTGCCGACATGTCCACTGGACCAGTGTCACATGCATCTTTTTGCTTGATTCTAATTAAAACATATTTAATAGTCTTAAAAATAGTAAGAAAAAAAATACTATAATACAGTTACATTTTATGCATTTCAACAAATTATACTGCATGACATTCTTCACAGCAGAGGGTCCAAAATATTACATTCTAAAGAACAATAGGTAGACGTTGAACCTGCAGAAGTGGTAAGAAGTAATGATCAGTACAAATAACCACTAAAATGCTTTCATAATTAGTACTGAAAATTTAAAGATTGAAGCATATTTAAATACAAGAAAGGACAAAATCTGTTTTACGATTGTATTTTTACCACATGTTCTCATGTGTTTACTCCCATAATCCAAAATACATTCTGGATAGGTTATTTGGCTTTCCATGCGATTTTTCTAGTGTGTAAATGACACGCTATTTTACACGAGTGTAAAATAGTAAAATTGTATTTAGCAACAATATTTGGGAAATTGGCAATTTGCAAGAAGATAGAATAATACAGCAGAAGTTTCTCAATTAAAGAGCTACTCCAGCATTTTCTTTTTTCAGCACTGGTGTGGTGCTTTAAGGGTATGACCGCACTTTGCGTTTTTACCTGTGTTTCTGCAGCGTTTTGAGCTGCAGCGTTTTCATGCCAAAAGGCATGCTTTTTTGCTTTTCCATAATAGTCTATGGAAAAGGTTGATTTCTAGTCTACACTTTGCGTTTTAAAACGCTGCGTTTAATTTGCATATTTTGTGGCAAAAACCATGCGTTCAAAGAAGCAGCATGTCAATTGTTTTTGCCATTTTGGGTGCGGTTTGCTAACATTGAAGTCAATGAGAAATGGCAAAAACCAACAAACTTCAAATTTCCTGCGTTTAACCTGCTTTTTAGGTGCAGAAAACATGCATTTTGAACATCAAAATTGCATGCTTTTCTGACATTAAATTAATGGAATAATATGTCCCTTTACACACACACATAGTCCGACAATTAAATTCATGAAAATTATGAGTTTATTGCTATTTTAGCAATAAATATTATAAAACCGCTATATTTTCATGAAATATAACTACCGTATTTTTCGCTTTATAAGACGCACTTTTGTTCCCCCAAATTTTGGGGGAAAGTTTGGGGTGCGTCTTATTAGCCGAATATACGGGGGGGAGGGGGTGTATATATATATATATATATATATATATACACTGCAGGGTCCGCTCTGGAGCGCTGCTGGGGGCAGGTGAAGATGCGGGCTGCAGCATTTGATCTCCTACTCCCGCTCATATAATATGCACAGCCGCTGTCCACCACCATGGTGCTGAAATCGCACCGCAGTGATGGGCTGGGGCAGCGGTGCATATTAAATGAGCCTGCATCCCACTGTGATCACACATGCCCCCCCGTGTTAGATATGGCCCCCATGCTGCTGCTCATTCTAAAATAAAAAAGCTTTACTTACCCCCTTCAGTGTTTCTCCCCGGTGTCCCTGATTCCAGTGTGATCAGGCAGGCACGCAGAGATGATCACATGACCGGCACCAAGAACCAGGAAGTGAAGGAACAGAGGTACGGAGGGAGAAAGGAGGGAGATCAGCGCTGGAGGAGGTAAGGAAAGAGTGTTTTATTTTACTATGGGCAGCAGCATGGGGGTGATATCTAACACAGGGGAACGTGTGCAATCCATTGGGGGCCATAGACAGCACAGAGGAATGTATGCAATCCATAGGGGGCCATAGGCAGCACATGGGAATGTGTGCAATCTATAGGGGCCCATAGGCAGCACAGGGGAATGTATGCAATCCATAAGGGGCCATAGGCAGCACAGGGGAACGTATGCAATCCATAGGGGACCATAGGCAGCATGGGGGAACGTATGCAATCCATAGGGGACCATAGGCAGCACAGGGGGATATATGCAATCCATAGGGGACCATAGGCAGCACAGGGGAATGTATGCAATCCATAGGAGACCATAGGCAGCACAGGGAAACGTATGTAATCCATAGGGGGCCATAGGCAGCACAGGGGAACGTATGCAATCCATAGGGGACCATAGGCAGCACAGGGGAATGTATGCAATCCATAAGGGACCGTAGGCAGCACAGGGGAATGTATGCAATCCATAGGGGGCCATAGGCAGCACAGGGGAACATATGCAATCCATAGGGGACCATAGGCAGCACAGGGGTGCGTATGCAATTCATAGGGGGCCGGAACGTGTGCCAGCACAAGGGGGCTATATTCAATATAAGGGGGCCATATCAAGATTAAGGGGGCTAATTTTAGGATGGGGGGCTATGAGGGACATATACCCTATATGATTTGTTAGACGGACACATTATAAGGCATTATAATTGTATATATGTATACAATGTATATATACATTATATATGGCATTATAAGATGGACCCCATTTAACATTAAAAAAAAAAATTCTCTTTTCCTTCACCAAATTTGGGGGTGCGTCTTATAATCAGGTGCGTCTTATAAAGTGAAAAATACGGTATTTCCTTTATTAATACAAAAATTATATGTTTTGCTTTATTTTCTCTTTTTTCATTCTGTTTGACTATTTAATCTTTATTTAGCAGTGTCTTGATGTTCAAAACGCATCTGTCAAAACGCAGGTGAAAAAGCATGTAAAAAGCGCTGAAAACGCATATAAAACGCGGTAAATATGCATGCGTTTTTAGCGCTAAATTTCTGAAAAAGGCAACTTTGGCTAAATCAATTAAGGTAAAAACGTGCGTTCTGAACTGCAAGTAGCACAACGCAAAGTGCGGTCATAGCCTAAATGAATGTCCTCTGCCCCTAGCGTTATACTTACGCTCCCGCATTTTCATGCTTTTTTTGGTACCTCATTCCTCTGATGAAGCCAGTTTGATGAATCATGTTAGAGAGACTAATATCTGACTAATGGGTAATGATAGTTCTGATAAAGGGTAAGGATTCCTTAACATAATTATTGTCCATGGCCACATAGAAACTTACCATTAACTTGAATTTATACCTGGTACCTATCCTAGACTAGTATGTACTTGGTACACTGAGCTTCTCCCATTAATTGCATAATTTCGTCTTAATATTGTAGTGCAACTATTCTACTATTAATAGATATAATAAAATTAATATTTTATTTTTAAAGTCAAGTTAGGGTACTCTTCTTTTGCCTATCGCAATTCATGATTATAATATTAACCTACGGTGACTGAAAAACAATACCCAAATGGTGACATGTTGGACCCAAGAACATCAAAAGAAAAAATGGGACTGTTAGTGGACCCAAACAGCTGGGGGATTGATAGAAGAGTATGTGCTCCTCATTATTCAGCCCATATGTCAAATAATTGGAAAGACTGTAAAAAAAAATTGTTAAAGCAAAACTGTCATTTTATTTTTTATTTCATGAATCAATAGTATACATGAAAATAAGCAATTTTGAATATATCATATCATAAAAATGTTCTCCTTTTTCTGCCAAAATTGACCAGTCATTATCAAAATTTTCAATTCTGAGGTATACTGATGAGCAAAAGGGAAACAATGTTTTGAACTTTTGACTTTCAGGCTCCCTATCTCATCATCCACTACAGCTTTGAGCGTGAGATGAACTTCATTTCATAGAGAACCATCTTTTAAAATTGACATGCAAATTCTAGTTATGACACTGCATGTTACTGTGTTGCTCCTGATGTTTGAAAAATATTTTTCTTTCCCTAATAGCTCAGTGTGCTATTAGGTTGAACCCGAAGTGAAAGATCACTGGTTCAAATTGAGGAGCGGCCATGATGAAGATTTGGCAAGAAAAGAGAAACCACATCTTCTAGATTATCGACAGTGGTTTCTTGGCCAAGCAAATTGCCAAATTGCATTATATGAGTGCCGTGAATGTTGGAAGAATACAAAAAAAATCTGTCCATCTATTCAAAAGCCAAGCGGTGGATGTTTAGGCAAAATATTGAAGTCAACAAGTTGACTCATTAAAAGGTCTATCAGTTCTGGCATGACATACAGTGGAAGTGGCTCATATGTCTTGTAATAGTGAGATCACAGATGAACATACAAGCACTGTGCAATGAACTTTACATAAGTCTGAAATGGTGGCCTAGAAAAGGGTGATAAGAAGTGTTAGGTTGAGTTTGCAATGAAGTTTAAAAAGTGGACAGTAAAAGATTGGAAACGGGTGATTTGTATTGAAGAGACAAAAGTCAATGGATTAGGCTCTGATGGATGCAAATGAGTCTGGAAGAAACAAGAGAAAAGGGGCCAACGGATTGAAAAATTGAAAGATCTGTCAAGTTTGGTGGACAAAGTCTGATGATATAGGGTTGGGTGCACAGCTGTTTGATTCTTGATCAGAATCGATAGTTGTCTCAATCCTGAGCTATGTGTGAGTATCCTACAAGACGAGTTACTTCATATAGTCGAGTACTATAGCGATGAAAAGGACAACATAGTGTTCTAGCAGGACAATGAACCAAAGCATACATTGAGGTTGGCAGATAAATGGTTCAATGACAATAAAATAGAGGTGCTGGATTGGCCCCAACAATCCCGATACCTCAACCCCATCAAATACTTGTGTGTACAGTTGAATAAAGAGCTGTATACATACCCAACTGAGTCGACCAATTAGTCACCAACATTAAGAACAAGTAAAAGAGACTTGGGATCAGAGTTTGCTCAAAACATGCTTGAATCTGATTGAGAACATGCCTAAAAGATTGGGACATGGTTGAAAGCCAAAGGTGGATGGCAAGAATCTGCATAAGTAATGATATGCTAATGATATGTTAAATAGTTGCAAGTCAAATTTATGTATGAGATAGCCAAGAAAATTGTCAATAAAATGAAGGTAGTTTCATGCTCAAAGCTGTAGTGGATGGTGAGATATGGAGCCTGAAATTCAAAAGTTCATAACATTGTTAACTTTTTGCTCATCAGTGTAAAATCTGTATTTAGTGGAGACTTTCCCCATTACTGAGATAGGAGACAGCAGTTGTTACTGATGAGATTCTATGTAGACACGGTTTTCTGCCAGAAGATGCAGATTTAGTGCACGAATGTCTGCAAAAATTTCTGGCAGAATAACGCAACAAAACCACATGCCTTTATGCAATCGTTTTGGTGCATTTTTTGCCAGGAGATGTAGATTTGGTGCAGAAATGTCTACAACCAAATACTCAATGTGTTCACATAGCCTATCCAGAAATCCGGCAGTCAGGTCCTCGTAGGTTGCACTTGGGTTCCCATGGTACCAAGTGTGACCGCCAGGGAACCCACTTGCAGATTGCAGGACACGACGCCACAGCAGTCCGTCAATCCGGCAGTCAAGTCACCAGAATTCACATTCAGGAGCTCCACACTGCCCTCCCTGGAAGTTGAGGCGGCTACTTTTAGTGAAAGTGGAACCTGCTGCTGGATTATCAGGTGGCCGTGTCCCGCAATCCGACTGGCAATCAGAAAGTGGGTTCCAATATTTCTGAGAGCAGCAGGTTCAACTTTTTCTGGGGGAAGCTGTGAGCCCCTAGTGGGAAGTCTGGTGACCTGACTCCCAGAGTGCGAGACTGCGGTGGCGCCGTGTTCCGCAATCTGGCAGTGGATTCCCTGGTGGTAAGGTCACCAGAGGTCACACTGGAGGCTCCCTGTTGCTCTCATTGAAAATTGAAACTACTGCTTTCAGTGAAGGTGGAACCCACTGCCAGATTGTCAGCTTGTTGGATTGTGGGACACAGATGAATGGTAATCCAGCAGCAGGTTCAACCTTCACTGAGGGCTGCATAGAACCCTGAATGTGACCTGACTACATTCACTGGTGACCTGACTACCAAATTTCTAGACTTCTTTGGCACCGTGTCCGGTAATCTGGCAATTCGACAGTCAGGTCACCAGTGAATGTTGAACCTACTGCTCTCAGTGAAAGGGATATACAGTTAGGTCCAGAAATATTTGGACAGTGACACAATTTTCGCGAGTTGGGCTCTGCATGCCACCACATTAGATTTGAAATGAAATCTCTACAACAGAATTCAAGTGCAGATTGTAACAATTAATTTGAAGGTTTGAACAAAAATATCTGATAGAAATTGTAGGAATTGTACACATTTCTTTACAAACACTCCACATTTTAGGAGGTCAAAAGTAATTGGACAAATAAACCAAACCCAAACAAAATATTTTTATTTTCAATATTTTGTTGCGAATCCTTTGGGGGCAATCACTGCCTTAAGTCTGGAACCCATGGACATCACCAAACGCTGGGTTTCCTCCTTCTTAATGCTTTGCCAGGCCTTTACAGCCGCAGCCTTCAGGTCTTTCTTGTTTGTGGGTCTTTCCGTCTTAAGTCTGGATTTGAGCAAGTGAAATGCATGCTCAATTGGGTTAAGATCTGGTGATTGACTTGGCCATTACAGGATGTTCCACTTTTTTGCACTCATGAACTCCTGGGTAGCTTTGGCTGTATGCTTGGGGTCATTGTCCATCTGTACTATGAAGCGCCGTCCGATCAACTTTGCGGCATTTGGCTGAATCTGGGCTGAAAGTATATCCCGGTACACTTCAGAATTCATCCGGCTACTCTTGTCTGCTGTTATGTCATCAATAAACACAAGTGACCCAGTGCCATTGAAAGCCATGCATGCCCATGCCATCACGTTGCCTCCACCATGTTTTACAGAAGATGTGGTGTGCCTTGGATCATGTGCCGTTCCCTTTCTTCTCCAAACTTTTTTCTTCCCATCATTCTGGTACAGGTTGATCTTTGTCTCATCTGTCCATAGAATACTTTTCCAGAACTGAGCTGGCTTCATGAGGTGTTTTTCAGCAAATTTAACTCTGGCCTTTCTATTTTTGGAATTGATGAATGGTTTGCATCTAGATGTGAACCCTTTGTATTTACTTTCATGGAGTCTTCTCTTTACTGTTGACTTAGAGACAGATCACCTACTTCACTGAGAGTGTTCTGGACTTTGTTGTGAACGGGTTCTTCTTCACCAAAGAAAGTATGCGGCGATCATCCACCACTGTTGTCATCCGTGGACGCCCAGGCCTTTTTGAGTTCCCAAGCTCACCAGTCAATTCCTTTTTTCTCAGAATGTACCCGACTGTTGATTTTGCTACTCCAAGCATGTCTGCTATCTCTCTGATGGATTTTTTCTTTTTTTTCAGCCTCAGGATGTTCTGCTTCACCTCAATTGAGAGTTCCTTAGACCGCATGTTGTCTGGTCATAGCAACAACTTCCAAATGCAAAACCACACACCTGTAATAAACCCCAGACCTTTTAACTACTTCATTGATTACAGGTTAATGAGGGAGATGCCTTCAGAGTTAATTGCAGCCCTTAGAGTCCCTTGTCCAATTACTTTTGGTCCCTTGAAAAAGAGGAGGCTATGCATTACAGAGCTATGATTCCTAAACCCTCTCTCCGATTTGGATGTGAAAACTCTCATATTGCAGCTGGGAGTGTGCACTTTCAGCCCATATTATATACAGTTAGGTCCAGAAATATTTGGACAGTGACACAATTTTCGCGAGTTGGGCTCTGCATGCCACCACATTGGATTTGAAATGAAACCTCTACAACAGAATTCAAGTGCAGATTGTAACGTTTAATTTGAAGGTTTGAACAAAAATATCTGATAGAAATTGTAGGAATTGTACACATTTCTTTACAAACACTCCACATTTTAGGAGGTCAAAAGTAATTGGACAAATAAACCAAACCCAAGCAAAATATTTTTATTTTCAATATTTTGTTGCGAATCCATTGGAGGCAATCACTGCCTTATGTCTGGAACCCATGGACATCACCAAACGCTGGGTTTTCTCCTTCTTAATGCTTTGCCAGGTCTTTACAGCCGCAGCCTTCAGGTCTTGCTTGTTTGTGGGTCTTTCCGTCTTAAGTCTGGATTTGAGCAAGTGAAATGCATGCTCAATTGGGTTAAGATCTGGTGATTGACTTGGCCATTGCAGAATGTTCCACTTTTTTGCACTCATAAATTCCTGGGTAGCTTTGGCTGTATGCTTGGGGTCATTGTCCATCTGTACTATAAAGCGCCGTCCGATCAACTTTGCGGCATTTGGCTGAATCTGGGCTGAAAGTATATCCCGGTACACTTCAGAATTCATCCGGCTACTCTTGTCTGCTGTTATGTCATCAATAAACACAAGTGACCCAGTGCCATTGAAAGATATGCATGCCCATGCCATCACGTTGCCTCCACCATGTTTTACAGAGGATGGGGTGTGCCTTGGATCATGTGCCGTTCCCTTTCTTCTTCAAACTTTTTTCTTCCCATCATTCTGGTACAGGTTGATCTTTGTCTCATCTGTCCATAGAATACTTTTCCAGAACTGAGCTGGCTTCATGAGGTGTTTTTCAGCAAATTTAACTCTGGCCTGTCTATTTTTGGAATTGATGAATGGTTTGCATCTAGATGTGAACCCTTTGTATTTACTTTCATGGAGTCTTCTCTTTACTGTTGACTTAGAGACAGATACACCTACTTCACTGAGAGTGTTCTGGACTTCAGTTGATGTTGTGAACGGGTTCTTCTTCACCAAAGAAAGTATGCGGCGATCATCCACCACTGTTGTCATCCGTGGACGCCCAGGCCTTTTTGAGTTCCCAAGCTCACCAGTCAATTCCTTTTTTCTCAGAATGTACCCGACTGTTGATTTTGCTACTCCAAGCATGTCTGCTATCTCTCTGATGGATTTTTTCTTTTTTTTCAGCCTCAGGATGTTCTGCTTCACCTCAATTGAGAGTTCCTTAGACCGCATGTTGTCTGGTCACAGCAACATCTTCCAAATGCAAAACCACACACCTGTAATCAACCCCAGACCTTTTAACTACTTCATTGATTACAGGTTAACGAGGGAGACGCCTTCAGAGTTAATTGCAGCCCTTAGAGTCCCTTGTCCAATTACTTTTGGTCCCTTGAAAAAGAGGAGGCTATGCATTACAGAGCTATGATTCCTAAACCCTTTCTCCGATTTGGATGTGAAAACTCTCATATTGCAGCTGGGAGTGTGCACTTTCAGCCCATATTATATATAGAATTGTATTTCTGAACATGTTTTTGTAAACAGCTAAAATAACAAAACTTGTGTCACTGTCCAAATATTTCTGGCCCTGACTGTATATAATTGTATTTCTGAACATGTTTTTGTAAACAGCTAAAATACCAAAACTTGTGTCACTGTCCAAATATTTCTGGACCTAACTGTACACAAATTACAAGAGGTGCACACCCAGGATAATGTAGGTGACATCAAATGTAATGTCATATTGCCCAAAATGTGATTTTGCTTGAATCCAATAATTTGTAAAGTTCAAAATGAATTAGACTAGTTTAGAATGTTTAGTAACTTTGGATGACATTAATGATAAAGTTTGATTAGTAGAGATGAGCCACCACCCTAGTGTACGAGTTCGGTTCGGTTAGTCGAACTTGGGGTATGTTCGTTGAACGTTCGTCAAACACTTTCGAACAACTTCAAACACCATTGAAAACAATGGCAGGCAAACACAAACATATACAAACATGCACAAACACGAATGCACACACACATATTATACTCACCTTACCTTCCGTTCCATCGCCGGCCTCCTGGGACTTGCAGTTTGCTGTTACAAGATGTGTATCGGGTAACCATTGCGACCGATGCTGGAACTTCCGCTGACAGAGCGCTGACATCAAAGGCAGGAACCGCTTGCCTCTGATTGGCCAGCGCGCTGCCTTTGCGTAGCGTCTGACAGAGGAAGTTCCTCCCTTGTCGCGATGGTTACCCGATACACATCCTGTAGTGGTGAAATACGTGTATCGGGTAACCATCGCGATGAGGGAGGAACTTCCTCTGTCAGACGCTACTCAAAGGCAGAGCACTGGCCAATCAGAGGCAAGCCGCTCCTGTCTTTGACGTCAGCGCTCTGGCAGCGGAAGTTCTGGCATCGGTTGCGATGGTTACCCGATACACATCTTGTACCGGCGAACTGCAAGTCCCAGGATTCCGGCGATGGAACGGAAGGTAAAGTGAGCATAATATGTGTGTGTGCGTGTATGTTTGTGTATGTTTGTGTGTGTTTGTGCATGTGTGGAATGGCACAATAGGGGACCAGGATGGGACATTTAACAAGTTGTGGAAGAAATTGTCTGCATTGCAATGATTTCCTTTGGAAATCTTGCTTTGCTGAACAAGTAACTTGGTTAACAAGCACACTCCCAGAACGGATTGTTCTCGTTAACCAAGATTCCACTATATTAACATGGAATGACAGTATTACTGTGACAAGCCAGTTACGCTTTTGGTGATCGAACCATTATCGAACGTAACCTCGAACTTTCGAACTTGAAGCTAATTGTTTGCGTTCGTTGAACGACTCGAACATCACCTAAAACAGGTCGAATTTGAGATTGGCGAACAGTTTGATTCGAACACCACTCATCTCTATTATTAGTTTCGATGAAATTATATTGTTGTTTGCTCCTTATCTCTCAGTCTTCTCTGTATCATTGAGACCTACATCTCTTTTATGCCTATTGCTACTTTCTAAACTCTGCTTCATCTGATTCATGATGTTCATTTTCTCCTCCTGTTGCTGTTTTCCTATTACAGAGTCTCTTGTTCGATTCGTACATCTCTGCTGCACCATTGTAATCTGCCCATGCTGGATTACAGCTGCCCATCTGGACCAGTAGAGACATAACATCCATATTGCGGCAATGATGTATAAGTAAAATAAAATATATTAGTTTCAGGTTACTGTGATGAAAAACAATTCATACAGTAGTCATAGAGTATTAAACCCAATCATCCTTTTAGTATAATAAAAAATTCAATTATTCTATATTGAAAGAAATTGTTCAAATTTAGCAAAATGTCACCTGTCCACCATTGGGATTGCCAATGATCATATAGAATGGGCTCTAAATTGCTCCATTTAAAAGTTGTAAAAGCTGAGATGGCTGTGTATATACACTATTGCTCCTTTCATTGTTTATAGCACAGATATAGACAAATTGAGCTGTTGACTATGCCTCGTCCCATAAACAATGAATTGAGTGGTTGTCCACAGTGGGGTCCGCATACAATTCCATTGCTTCATTTAAAATATTTCACACTCTTGCTCTTCGGGTAAGTGGTAAATAGGGGATATCTTGCGAAGTTGGGACATTTCCATTACAGGAAAACTTATTGAATTTCTTGTTATCTTAATAACAACCCTATTTGTTGAAATTGAACATGTCAGAATAGCTTTTAGACTTTATTAAAAGTATATCGTTATGAAGCATATATACAATTTATAAATACATACATAAAATTGTCATTATTTTCCTGTAAAAAGAATCAGTTCAAGGTCTTTTACAGCTATTATTTTCTTCATTGCTTGCCTTAAACTTGTTAAACTCTAAATCGATAAAGTAGGATATTTATGGATTCATGAGTGGGTCTTTGTTGTCTTTTGTTTTGTGATCTTTTCTGCTTAATAAGATAAGTTACTTGTTTATTTCCTATAACAAGTTCTGTTTAAACGAAAACTAACTATGTGGTTACAGGGATATAAATGTTGAAGGGTTCTTAAGCAGTAATTGTATTATTTAAAGCATTTAGCAAATACTAATCACTGTGAATAAAATAAAGAACTGCAGTCTGAGCTGTATTGTACAGAATTTGGCATTGAAGGTGAAGAATTAATCAGTGAATGTATTTCTGTGCAGTTATGTCACACTATTGTTTTCCTCTGAATGACATACACATATGGATGAACTGCATAATACTATTCGTATGTAGCATAACTGATATTTAATTTAAATGTTAGATTTTTTGAGCCATTATAACTAAGTTGAACATTTTCCATCCCATGGCATATTAGTGTATTGTAGGTAGTGAGAACAATGTCTGCATTATCATGAGTAGGCGTGTTCGCTGAGTTCGGTCAGACTTTAGTTAAAAGTTTAGTTCTGGACCTGAACTTGACCCAAATTTGACCCAAACCCCATATAAGTCAATGGGGACCCAAACCTTGGGGCTGTACAATTACTATAAAATGGTTGTAGTAAAGGCTAGGAGTTTGCAAAGGGAAGCAAAATGGGGCAAGAGCAGGCAAATTGTCTGCAAATAAATAAGAAGGGAATACATGGGAAAAAAAAGTCATGGGGTCCCCAATATTTTAGATAACCAGAGCAGGTAAAGAAGACAGTTCAGGATGGCGTATTTTTGAATGTGCTTGATGCAAATCTACCTGTGAAGTGTACAACTGGGGCACAACTGCTGCCACTGAAGGGGTGGGTGTGTGTGGCCCAGTTTTTGGAAAAAAGGGAGACTCCGCTTGGAGTAACCCTTGCTTGCTGTGTTTTTTAAAAGGAGCCAAGATGAACAAGTCATGGTTCAGCAAAGACTTTGCTACCTACCCTGGTGTCATCCTGGGGACAGTTAAGGATGGCGTAATTTTGAATGTTCTTGATGCAAATCTACCTGTGAAGTGTACAACTGGGGCACAAGTGCTGCCACTGAAGTGGTGTTTGTGTGGCCCAATTTTTGGAAAAAAGGGAGACTCCGCTTGGAGTAACCTTGCAGTGTTTTACATGATTTTAGAAGGGCATGCCATGCCTATATCTAAGTCTCCTCCTTTTTTTCCTTGTCCAGCTCTTTTGTTTTCACATGAGTATATGTCCTTGTCACTTTCCCATGTGTTTGTGTTGTGTTGTGAGTTGTTTGTCACCTTTTGGACACCTTTGAGGGTGTTTTCTAGGTGTTTTTATATGTTTGCGATTGCCTTTCATTGTTTCCTATGCAGTTCGAGTGGTTCACCGAACCGGTTCGCCGAACCGAACTCAAATGAGACCTCCGTTCGGCGAACTGAACTCGAGCCAAACCGCGACCGGTTCGCTCATCTCTACTCAGAATTAGTGATTATGATATAAAGCGACTTGTCTGATTTGAAAAATGTCCTAATGTTCAAAATTGGTCATGTCGCTAAGGTGTTTAAGATATTATCTTCTAAACTTATTGTTACAGATGGAAATTCCCTTGTTTCATTTCCAACAAGGGAGTCTGAAGATACAGAATTATACTTATGTGTAAGCATATGGCCTTTAACATGGAATTATTTAAATATTCTTAAAATGTCTCTAATTTAAGGTTCTCATTTTTGATATAAAAGTTAATGCAATTCTACTTTTGCTCAATATTATCTCTCTTGTGGTTGCATAACTGCCTCAGGGTATCACTTTGAATATTTGCTTGCAACATGTCCTTTTGTATTTATTTCTATTTAGATAGCTTTTCCTTGTTGTTAAATATATTTTTCTTTTTAGAAAACCTCAATATGTGATTCTTTGTTCTTTTAACTCTCAAGTAATGTGTTACATGTCTTTCTTCTCTATTAAACTAATTTGACATTAAACTATTTGCATAAGTAAATTAGTTGTACCACAGAGGACAACCCTTCGGAACTTCAAAATTTCCCAATAAAAACTAAAAAAAAACCCATATAAAACCACAACCACATAAAAAACGAACAAAAATACGGCACTCCTGAAATTTTTTTTGGGTGCACGAATAGGTTCCCAAACCATGTACAATATATGAAAAAAATCCGGTACTCAATTGCATACAACGAAAGTTCTTATTAATTCTGGAAATCCAAAAACCAATTTGTGTCAAAAGTAGAACGTTTCAGTCACTTTTAGACCTCTGTCAAACATACACTATAAAGTAAGGGGACAAAACAATATGTGCAAAAGTGAGTATAATGTTCATATACATAAGATTTTAATTATACAAAAAATTAACAAGCTGAAAAAAAATGCACAAATCAAAGTCAGTCCACGTCCCCAGCAATTCAGAACATAGACCGTCAGGAGGTAAAAAACACAACAATGGAATATATGGAGAGATAGGTAGGTATATGAGTCAAGACAACAATACATAGAAAAAAGAGAACAATGCATAGAAAGACAATACATAAAAAATGCATAGAAAAACAAAACATAACAATCATCATCACCATCATGGATGAGAATATCCTGAATTCAATCACACAGCAGGTATGATCTGCTCATCATATGTACATCTGCAAAAAATACAAGTAAAATAAGTGAATAGATAGGGTCTTAGTTACCTTAGATGCCAACAGTATCAAAAATCCTGGGGCTCTCTTATTTTTCAGAATTGATACTTACAAATGTGTGACTGTCCTGGCACTAAAATATGTTCAAACTATACAAACTCCAACCAAAAGGGGGCAATTTCATTCAGTATTTGAGGATCTCTGGTGAGTTTTGGGGTATTTCCTGGTGTAACTGGCATGATCCTTTACTGACCCTTAGAGGAAAAAATGCATATATTTGACCAACATATAGAATACAGGAGCTGCTGAGGCAGAAGTGGAGTAAGGAGATAGATAAGGACTGGAATATTTTCTATTTTTATTTTGTTTTAGTTCCCTTTTGCTGAATTTGTCATAATTAAATCATCAAACGTTTGGACTTTCCAGAATCCAATACGTTGGTGAAAATTGAAATGAATTCAGTTAGTTATGGATCTATTCATTAATCTATAATTGCACAGTTTTCATCTATCAGTTACTATTTCTCTGCAAAAATGCCAACGTGTAGGAAAAGATATGGGTTCAGCATGCAAACCAGCATCAAAGGTAGGGAGATGACGGATGACATACATAGTATGTCATTCATCGTTAAGGGCTTAATTGCACTGTTTACATTTTTAGTCTTATCATCAGTAATTAAGCAACTTTATGGTTCGCTGTAACTGACAAAAATTTGATTGCATCAACAATAGATGCTAGCTATCATGACTTAGTGCTTTGTCACTCGAACCGCGTAGAGAAGGAAGGATTCTTAAAGGGGTGGTTCACTACTCTTCAATAGTGACCATATCTCTGTAAAACTGATAAGGAAGGCTTTTGTCAAATACCTTGTTCAGCTAATTCTGCCTATGAGCGTCGCTATTCTGGTCCACTCATCCCCATGTAGTGATACCCAGGTTTTCATGACCTCTGAGATCTAGTGATGTCAGGTCACCTTCAAGTTGACCTGACATCTCCGAGCCCAGTCCCAGTCTCCGTGAGCAACTGGGCTGTGTGCGGCATTTCACTGCTCATCGAAGCCCAGCATCACAGCCCAGCATCTTGAGCCCTCCTTCCTTTGCTGCACAGTACCGCAGCCCAGTCACTCACGGAGACTGAGGACGTCAACAGCCCAGTCACTCACGGAGAAGGAAGAGTTCTGCCCAGCGCAAGAAGGAGAAATACGTCAGTAAATTTCCAGGTGCTTTATTCTGCTTGGTTTCCAATAAAAACGGTCATATAAACATATGAACAGTTAAGACATAGTCCTCCATGGATATTGACACAACAGCGACGTGTTTCGGCTACTGGAGTGTAGCCTTTGTCAAGTGACTTGACAAAGGCTACACTCCAGTAGCCGAAACGCGTCGCTGTTGTGTCAATATCCATAGAGGACTATGTCTTAACTGTTCATATGTTTATATGACCGTTTTTATTGGAAACCAAGCAGAATAAAGCACCTGGAAATTTACTGACGTATTTCTCCTTCTTGCGCTGGGCAGAACTCTTCCTTCTTCATTATACACAGGTAACAGCACCTGCAGCCCGTGCAGCAGAAGGAAATCAGAGCACATGGAATGGGTGAGCTGAAAGTTTCTCTTTTAGTCACTCACGGAGACTGAGGCCGGCCACGGTGATGTCGGGTCAACTGGAAGTTGACGTGACATCTCCGGATCTTAGAGGTCACGGAGCCTGGGGGTCACTTCATGGGGATGAGCGAACTGCAATAGCACCGCTCAGAGGCAGAACTGGCTGAACAAGGTGTTTAGAAAAAGCCTTCCCTATCAGTTTTACAGGGATGTGCCACTATTGCAGAGTAGTGAACTACCTCTTTAATATGTACATAATTTAGCTATGGTTTTCACTTGATTTTTTTCATCAAATAGAGAACACTGTTTTGTGAAGCTAGATGTCCTTTTTTTATATCACATTTTAATATCAGTAATTAAGTACATTTCTCCATTGTTGCTTCACATAATTCAATAGGTTCTATAAAATTGAAGTGATTACTGTTATGACTATGTCACAATTTTAATGAATTACTTCATATAATATGAAATTGTCATTTACATTTTTCAGCTTTTTATTGGACTGTTTAATATTTCCTTACCCATGTTTAAATCATCATTATAGTTTTAACTTTTCATTCAGCTAACCCTTTTACAATCAAATAAACACAAGTATGGTATTTATTGTTAGGTGTTTTATATTCATTTCTATACTATGCCATAGTTGAGCCATAAGTGAGAAACTAAAAAATTTTTTTTTGCTTAATACATCATGTCTTGTTTTCACAACCAACAAAAAGAAACATTGCTTTCACCTCCAAACTGTAATTAGAACGGCATGTTATTAAGGCTAAGTTCACACATCCTGTGTTTTCAATCCGTCAGGTCCGTCAGCAACGGATCAGTCATTTTCAAGATGTCAACTGATGCAACTGATGTGTTTTTCACAGGATTCCTTTCACAGGAATCCTGTGAAAAAACGGATCAGTTGCGTCCGTTACATCCGCTGTGCGTCCGTTTTTTGACGGATCAGTCATGATCCGTCTGTGTTTGGGACAGCCCAGTGGGCGTGCCAAGCATGCTGGGCATGCTCAGTAGAGCATGACGGAATCCTGCGCTGGATTCCGTTGTAAGACGGATTACGACGGAATCCAGCACCATAGACATGCATTACAAGCTTGACGGATGGCGACGGATTCCTGCGCGGCGCGTTAATTTTGACGGCCCGAAAAACGTTACATTCTGCGTTGCTCCCCGCTCGGCGGTCAGTCAAAAACGACGGACCGCGACGCAGCGGATGCAACGCAGGGTCATCAGTCGCAATCCGTCGCTAATAGAAGTCTATGGGGAAATACAGGATTCCTGCAAAATATTTTGAAGGATACCGTAATTCCCCAAGGCGACGGATTGTGACTGATGCAAAACACAGGATGTGTGAACTTAGCCTTACTCTGAATACATTACAAATTGTGAAATACACAGTCGTTTCTGTATACAATGAGACAATATACTTTGTTTAATAGATAATGTATTCCTAAAAGGTCTATTTCTGTCCAAAATGTGCTGAATTGCATAGAAAATAGATTAGAAAAAAATAAAAAAAATACACTAAAACATATTTTTCATTCTTACAATTTACTTACATTATATACTACCCTTTTAAGAACACATTATAATAGAGACCAGTACTATGAACTATTAGCATAAACAATATTTTTGTTATAGCATAACGCTTTAATATTTTTGAACCAAAACTCCAAACTATTTTTTGAATGTTTTTATTATTAGAATGATTATTTATTTTTTTTTTATTTAGCTGCACAAGGGGTTTATTTTTGGGGTAAGGAGATAATAGGAGTTGTTATCAGCCATCATTAGACTGCAGACCATACTGGAACCACAGTACTAATTAGATGCAGGCAGTAGCCCTATTAAACATTATAAATTACCAACTTTTGGTTCTAATTTTTTTGGACAGATTGCTGTGAGTCTGTGATGGAAGATACCTATGCGTTGCTCAAAAGACCTGCAATAAGTGCACAGCTTAAGAGGCAAGACTATGACTTTATATTGCATCCACTTCTGTGCTGTGTTTTTTACTAAATACTGATCTCTTCTAAGAGGTCTTTTAAGTAGTGATGGGCGATCCTCTCAATGGTCGAGATCGGGGAGACTTGCCCGATCGTTTTGTAAAGATCAAGATCGGGATCGAGATAACGCGAACTTGCGTCCAATCACCGATCTCAGGCTTTACAGTTATTAGATGGGGTGGGGAGGCTGTAAAATAAAGAATATAGTTAATAATAAACATTGTCATTATCCTTACAGGTCCCGCTATGCATCGCATCCAGCAGACTCTGCCTACCGGCCGCTTCTGCTTCATCATTGCTGTGCCCCCGGGTTAAAGAACCTTCCGTGACATCATGGCCATGTGACCAGTCAGGTGTGAATGTTGTATTATCTCGTTACAGACTGGTCACATGACTATGATGTCATGAAAGGTCCTGTTAAGTAATTGTCACTGTGCGAGTGTCACATCGCATCACGGTGCACAATCTCCCGACAGGAGCGAGTCAGCTGCATGTATTTCCATGCAGCTGAGGCACTCCTGTCCTGATAGTGTCAGGCTTTTTGGGTTGATGCAATGTTACGCAAGTTAAATCATACCCCCACTGTCAGCTCTGCTAGATCGCTTTGTACAGAGCAATGTAGCAGAGCTGACAATGCTCTCTCTGCTTCTCAAAATGTAGAATTGGTGGAGGAAGGTTGAACTAGATGGACCTAGGTCTTTTATTCAACCTAAGTAACTATGTAACTTTGTATATACTGTGTCTGTACAGAGTGAATGTACAGTTTGTGTACTGAGTGTGTGTACTGTATGTGTCATCCATCGTGTGTGTCATTCATTGTGTGTGAGTCATGCAATGTGTGGATCTCTTGCATTGTATGTTTGTGTTATGCATTGTGTGTTTGTCAATCATTGTGTCGGTGTGTCATGCATTGCGTGTGTCCAATGTGACACTCCACGGAGCAGAAGATAGGAGCTTATATCCGTACCGTGTATACCCATCGCTGGGCCAGTGGTTTGTAGAGGTCATGGCCTAACCCAGTTCCATGGTCTCGTGGTGCACAGTAAAAGGGCAAGCAAGGATTGTTCCTGGAGAGGTTGTCAGCGGTTAAAGTTGTGACTGGGGTCCCGGCCTCCTCCGCTGCGGACCCTTCCTCCGACCTTCCCCCTCCAGGAGTGGAACTGATGATGTTGACTATGCCACCTGTGGTATGCGGCCAGGGATAAGGCCGCTGCTGCAGGGTACCTCGCCTGGGAAGATGTTGGGGTGCAGCCGGAATGATATCGCTCCCCACAGGCAGAGCGGTCCCTGGGAGGGAGAATGGTGAACTAGGAATTGCCGGATCACAAGGCGATGAGAAAAAGAGTCAGAGTCACTGGATTGCAGGTTTCAGATTTATTTACTCATAAGTTTTGGTGTTGCACCCAGGATGCTGGTCTTTACTGTGCTGACTCCGGTCATTCCAAGGCAGGGAAGAGGTCAAATTCTGGTAGGGCAGCCTGTGGGCTTTCTCCTTTTTGTGCGCTCGTGTGGTCGTCCCCTGCTGGTCGCTGGAGCACTTGGGACCTACTACTCTTCCACCTGAAGCTGCGCTGGTTCCAGGGGGGCAACAAAATCTTCCCCTCTGTAACCCTCTTCTCTTCCATGCTACATGGCTACCGGTCCCTGGCTCTCAACTCCTTCTCGGCTAGCCATCTCTCCCATTCCAAGTCTCTGCCGGCTAATGGACCTGGAGCTTCCTAACTGGCATCTCTTTTAGCTTAGGGGTCCTCAGTAGAGATGAGAGAACCGATCTCGGTTCGGCTCGAGGTCGGTTCGCCGAACGGAGCTCCCGTTCGAGTTCGGCTCGTCGAACGTTCTACGAACCGAACTCAAACTGCATAGGAAACAATGGCAGGCAATCACAAACACATAAAAACACCTAGAAAACACCCTCAAAGGTGTCCAAAAGGTGACAAACAACTCACAACACAAACACATGGGAAAATGACAAGGACATATACTCATGCGAAAACAAAAGAGCTGGACAAGGAAAAAGAGGAGGACACACAGATATATGAGTATATGCAAGGAAACATCGATTCCATTATTGTGCAACTTGAGCCCTGCTCATTTTAGGCTTCCAATCTTGATAAATTGCCTGAGCTCGCCACGTACGCCTTGGGGATCTTGTCGTGTCCTGCAGCCAGCGTTCTCTCGGAACCTGTCTTTAGTGCTGCTGGGGGTCTGCTGGCAGATAAGCACACGTGTCTGTCCACTGACAATGTGGACATGGCTCTCAGAGGACTTTTCTTCCAGTGGGTCAGCCAGGGGAGGCGAAAGGCACGCGTATTTTTGAGAGTGCTTCATGCAAAGCATCTTTTTCTTTTTCAAAAGGGGGGTCAACTGATGCCAGTCAAGTGGGGTGTGTGTGGCCCAATTAGTGGAAACGAGGGAGACTGTGGTTGGAGTCCCCTTGCTGTGTTTCTAAAAGAACCAAAATGAACAAGTCATGGCTCTCAGAGGACTTTTCTTCCCATGGGTCATCCAGGGGAGGCGAAAGGCACGCGTATTTTTCAGAGTGCTTCATGCAAAGCATCTTTTTCTTTTTCAAAAGGGGGCTCAACCGATGCCAGTCAAGTGGGGTGTGTGTGGCCCAGTTAGTGGAAATGAGAGAGACTGTGGTTGGAGTCCCCTCGCTGTCCTTCTAAAAGAACCAAGATGAACAAGTCATGGCTCTCAGAGGACTTTTCTTCCCCTGGGTCATCCAGGGGACGGGAAAGGCACGCGTATGTTTGAGAGTGCTTCATGCAAAGGATCTTTTTCATCTTGAAAATGGGGTCAACTGATGCCAGTCAAGTGGGGTGTGTGTGGCCCAGTTAGTGGAAACGAGGGAGACTGTGGTTGGAGTCCCCTGGCTGTGTTTCTAAAAGAACCAAGATGAACAAGTCATGGCTCTCAGAGGACTTTTCTTCCCCTGGGTCATCCAGGGGACGGGAAAGGCACGCGTATTTTTGAGAGTGCTTCATGCAAAGCATCTTTTTCATCTTGAAAATTGGGTCAACTAATGCCAGTCAAGTGGGGTGTGTGTGGCCCAGTTAGTGGAAACGAGGGAGACTGTGGTTGGAGTCCCCTCGCTGTCTTTCTAAAAGAACCAAGATGAACAAGTCATGGCTCTCAGAGGACTTTTCTTCCCCTGGGTCAGCCAGGGGACGGGAAAGGCACGCGTATTTTTGAGAGTGCTTCATGCAAAGCATCTTTTTCATCTTAAAAATAGGGGGTCAACTGATGCCAGTCAAGTGGGGTGTGTGTGGCCCAGTTAGTGGAAACGAGGGAGACTGTGGTTGGAGTCCCCTCGCTGTCTTTCTAAAAGAACCAAGATGAACAAGTCATGGCTATCAGAGGACTTTTCTTCCCCTGGGTCATCCAGGGGACGGGAAAGGCATGCGTATTTTTGAGAGTGCTTCATGCAAAGCATCTTTTTCTTTTTCAAAAGGGGGCTCAACCGATGCCAGTCAAGTGGCGTGTGTGTGGCCCAGTTAGTGGAAACGAGGGAGACTGTGGTTGGAGTCCCCTCGCTGTGTTTCTAAAAGAACCAAGATGAACAAGTCATGGCTCTCAGAGGACTTTTCTTCCCCTGGGTCATCCAGGGGACGGGAAAGGCACGCGTATTTTTGAGAGTGCTTCATGCAAAGCATCTTTTTCTTTTTCAAAAGGGGGCTCAACCGATGCCAGTCAAGTGGGGTGTGTGTGGCCCAGTTAGTGTAAACGAGGGAGACTGTGGTTGGAGTCCCCTCACTGTGTTTCTAAAAGAACCAAGATGAACAAGTCATGGCTCTCAGAGGACTTTTCTTCCCCTGGGTCATCCAGGGGACGGGAAAGGCACGCGTATTTTTGAGAGTGCTTCATGCAAAGCATCTTTTTCATCTTGAAAATTGGGTTAACTGATGCCAGTCAAGTGGGGTGTGTGTGGCCCAGTTAGTGGAAACGAGGGAGACTGTGGTTGGAGTCCCCTTACTGTGTTTTACATGCTTTTAGAAGGGCATGACATGGCTTAGAGGTTGACTTTCAGCATCTGGAAACTGTTGGCTACCAAAATGCTGCCTTTCCAACCTTTTTAACCGAGGATTTTTGAGACCTTATGCCCATCGCAGTGCCCCAAGAGCCGATGCCCAGGCGCCACTCCTTCTCCAACAAAGGCGTGCACGCGCTACACCAGCATGTCGCACTAAACATCACTGATTCCTTGAGAAACTCTGTGTGACAGGGTGCATTTCACCACAGATAATTGGCCCAGTAAGCATGGACAGGGGCGTTACATGTCGCTGACTGGGCAATGGGTTACTGTGGGGAGAGATGGAGAAGGGTCTGCTGTACAAGTCTTGCCGTCCCCATGAGTTGTGTCAATCCTTCTTCTGTATGTAGAAGTTAATACACTGCTTCTGCCTCTTCAACCTCGTGTGGGTCCTCCACCTTGGCGCAAACCCTGTGTGGTCAGGCCACCCTTCCTTGTAACTGCGCACAAGGACTACCACACACCTCCTTACTATGCTGGCAGCAGAGCTCAATGCCCTCAGGCGGTCAAAAGTTTACTTTGAAATGTATGGGAAATGTGAGTCACACCGCTAAGAAGTTGTGGACGGTTAGCTCTGGAGACCGAGTTTCATCAATGGTTGTCTACACTCAACCAGCAGCCAGGGAAGGGCGGGTGCGACAATGATGCAAACATGGGTGCGGCCCTTCGCTGTGACAATGTGACACACGTGCCTTGTGTGGTTCACGTGTTGAACCTGGTTGTCCAGCAATTTTTAAAGCACTATCCTGGCCCACATGGCCTTCTGCAGAGAGCACGGTGTAACGCCTTCCTTGATCCACACACTCAGATGGGCTGTAAATGATAGGCTAGAGGGAAGCCACTCACCAAGCAGGACCCCTAGAACCCTGAAACCCTTTAACCCCTATACAGGGATTAGGAATTACACAGGGCCCAAGGTGATTAATACCTGTGGAAGGCTGCAGTTCCAGAGAATAGTAGTCAGGCAGGGTCAAAACATTAATTGAGGAACAGGAACAGAATGGGACGGCCAGGACTTAATCAGAAAACAAGCAGAGGTGAAATGCGGATCGGCCAACAAGGTACATAAACAGCAAGCAGGAAAAGTAGTCAGGTAACAAGCACACAAAATCATAAAACTGAACTGGGGGTAAAATTAACCAGAGGTTCATAGCTATGTCTGGCAGTGGTCTGCAGACAGGATGGGCATAAAAAAGGGTGTGGTGTCTTCCCATTGGTTGTAGCTGAATGATGGTATTTCATCTGTGAGATACCCACCAGCTAAATTCAGCCAGAGATTCTGCATCTGTCAAGGTAATGCAGCCCAGTGGGTAAGCATAACCTGTGTCCACCTGCGCCACTGGCATCGACTCCTCTCCCATCATCAGCACTATGCATGAAAGGAACACGTTGTCACCTGGCGACCGGAGTACAAATTGACGGAGCGGACCCCGTTGGTGACTTAACAGCCGTGTGTGGCAACGATGCAAACCTGGCTGCGGGCCATCGTCAGGGCAATGTGAGACACGTGCCTTGTATGGCTCACGTGTTGAACCTAATTCTCCAGCAATTTTTAAAACACCATCCCGGCCTACATGGCCTTGTGCAGCGGGCACGCTCGCTATGTGCTCACTTCCATTGTGCGCACACAGCAGCTCAACAACTTTCATCACTCCGGAAGTCTTAGGGTCTGGCAGTTAAATGCCGGAAATGCGATGTTCCGACACGCAGGAATTGGAATTTGCACATGTTGCAGCGTGTGTGGCAGCACCGCCGAACCCTGCTGCAATACGTTATGACATATAGCCTGGGATAACTTGATCCAGAGGTGGTGCAGATCACGCTGCTGGAGTGGTGTCAGATCAAGGACCTATGCACCCTGCTACACAGTTTACAAATGTCGACGAAGATGTTTAGCACTGGCAATGTCATTCTCAGCGTGACAATTCTGGTCATCTACATGATGGAGCACACTGTAATTATTATTCGGAGTCAGGTGTTGGGACAAGAGGAAGGGGAGGAAGTACAGGAGGAGTCATATGCGGAAGGGATAACAAGATCTACGAGGTCCAGATGGTCAGCGGCACCTATGCGGCAGTCATGGTGAGGGAGAGGGATTAACAAGGGTGCATAGTGTCAGCAAAAAGTGTTGAGGAAAGTGCAGGAGCCCATGAAGAAATGGAGGACGAACTGGCGATGGGCATGGAAGACTCAGCAGATGAGTGAGAGCTTGCTCACATTTCGGTTGTGCGAGGTTGTGGGGAGAGGGCAGAGGAAGGAGGCACTATTCTCACCTCTCTGCCACCAACACACCAAGGACTTGGTCCTCCTGGATGCACAAGACACATGAGCGCCTTCTTGCTGCACTACCTACAACATGACCCTCGGATTGTACGAATTCAAAGTAATCCTGACTACTGGGTTGCCACACTGTTAGATCCCCGGTACAAGACAAAATTTGGCAAAATAATTCCTGCCATAGAAATGGACGCACGTATACAGGAGTATCTGCAGAAGGTGGTACGCAATCTTAGATCTGCTTTTCCACTAAACACCAGTGCTGCACAGAGTTAATCTCAACGCTTTATCATGGATAGGAGGAAATGGTCTTTTACTTGTCCACATCTGAGGGACCGAGGGCTGGCTGCTGTGCTGAGATGGCGTTGAGTACGGTGTCCCTGCAGAGTTGCACTTTTGGTCATATACAAAATGAGTTGAAAAAGGACAGATGCTGGTGGAAAGGGGAACAGGTGTGTTGGAAAGGGGAAAAAAGTTTTTGTCCGTGGATTTGGTGGTTAAGCAACAGTAACATTTGCTGAAGAAACACCATCTGTTACAGTGGGACTGGCAGATTTGGATAAGGTGGTATATACTATGTTACCGCTATATACCGAAAATTATTGAGAAAAGAAAGAGAAAGGTATATATCCCCATCAGCAGTCAGTGTCCACCGTGCTCCCAGATGGAAAAGGAGAGGTTGGCAACTGGAAGGTTTGGTGGAGGATACAGAGCTGTGTGGCTATGAAACTAATAGTAGCCTGAACCAAGTTAGATGCCATTCGGATCTGGAGACTGGGAGCCCTGTTAGCGTCACAGGGTCCACATGCCCACCCAGCCCAGGAACTCCCTGTTAACAACACAGGGGCCATTGAGTACGCTGACCGTGTGCGTAGGGGCCACACCTGTGGACAGCAGGCGCATCAGCAGCAGCAGGCCTGTTAATGCCACTGGGCTGCACAAGCAGGACTGGTAGGACAGGAGCTGGTCTTAACCGTTCTGCGTTACCAACTGTGGTGGTGGCCTGCATCGACACCCTATCCCTGCCTACCTCTGGCCTAAAGCCGCAATGGGTTCAACACATGGAGGTGTGCTCTTTCGGAGCATAATAGAAGAATGCTCACCTCCTTGTTGGCTCCAGCCCCTTTTATAACCTGGGTCCGCCCCAAACCAGGGTGAACCACAATGAACCTCCTGGAGACAAAAGTAGAGTGACACGTCATGAGTGGCATAACTAGCGTCCTATTTGGAACCACAACTTCAATGATGACCTCATGGCTGCCATGACCCAAACACCTCACCAGTCATCGTCTGACCATCAATAATGTGGTGACAAGTCATAGGGGTGGGCCTCTGCAAGCCATTTGGGAGGACACCTGATGCCCTGTGGTCTATATGGGACCCCCACATCAGGGCCAGGGCCAAAGAGTTCATTACCGGACCTAGTCTCAGATGCAGTAAGTGCCTGAGCATGCTCAGTAGCATGAAATACAGTCTCTGAAAAAAGACTATCAGCTTTAGCATGGTGTCTAGGCACAAAACAGGACTTAGACCCGGCACGGAATGCAAGTACCTGTGCAAAGAGGCTTTTGACACTTAGTGTGGGAGCATGCGCTGTATCCCGAAATGAAGACTTAGCGTCAGGAATGGCACAGTCAGGCTGAGCATACTCACTAGGCGAAACACTGTAGTTAGGCTGCAGCTGGGGTAAATCGGCACACACATGCGCACTAGCTGCCTCTCCACACTTAGACGTGGAGGAGAAATTGCTCTTCGGGTGTGAACTTGGAGATGCTGTCTATGAACAGAAGGAAAAGCTAAAGGAAGCCTCACTTTCTATCCCTCCGAATTATCAAATGCAGCAATGAATTCCCTGAGTTTGCTATAACATTAGCGTAGCAAAATGTGCATGAGGGTGTCATGTAGAGGTGCTAGAAATAGCTTGGCACCAGTGGGGCACTAATGGAATACAACAGCCAGTTCTATGATGCCACTAAATGGCAGTATTTTTTGCTATCATTATAGCTTATTAAAAACAGAGCAGGAGGGTGTCATGCAGAGGTGCTGCACATAGATTTGCACTAGTGTGACTAGACAAAAGTCCAATAGCCACGTTTAGGATGCCACTAAGTTCACTCAGTGTTTGCTAGTATAATGGTTTAGTAACAATGAGTTTGAGTGTGCAATGCAGGCAGACATGCTGCAAATATCTTTCCACTAGTTTGACTACACAAAAGTACAATAGCCACGTTTAGGATGCCACTAGGTACACTGACTGTTTGCTAGTATAATGGCTTAGTTAAAAAGAGTTGGAGTGTGCAATGCAGGCAGACGTGCTGCAAATATCTTTCCACTAGTGTGACTACACAAAAGTACAATAGCCACGTTTAGGACGCCACTAGGTACACTGACTGTTTGCTAGTATAATGGCTTAGTTAAAAAGAGTTGGAGTGTGCAATGCAGGCAGACATGCTGCAAATATCTTTCCACTAGTTTGACTACACAAAAGTACAATAGCCACGTTTAGGATGCCACTAAGTTCACTCAGTGTTTGCTAGTATAATGGCTTAGTTAAAAAGAGTTGGAGTGTGCAATGCAGGCAGACGTGCTGCAAATATCTTTCCACTAGTGTGACTACACAAAAGTACAATAGCCACGTTTAGGATGCCACTAGGTACACTGACTGTTTGCTAGTATAATGGCTTAGTTAAAAAGAGTTGGAGTGTGCAATGCAGGCAGACATGCTGCAAATATCTTTCCACTAGTTTGACTACACAAAAGTACAATAGCCACGTTTAGGATGCCACTAGGTACACTGACTGTTTGCTAGTATAATGGCTTAGTTAAAAAGAGTTGGAGTGTGCAATGCAGGCAGACATGCTGCAAATATCTTTACAATAGTGTGAATAGACAAAAGTACAATAGCCACGTTTAGGATGCCACTAGGTACACTGACTGTTTGCTAGTATAATGGCTTAGTTAAAAAGAGTTGGAGTGTGCAATGCAGGCAGACGTGCTGCAAATATCTTTACAATAGTGTGAATAGACAAAAGTACAATAGCCACGTTTAGGATGCCACTAGGTACACTGACTGTTTGCTAGTATAATGGCTTAGTTAAATAGAGTTGGAGTGTGCAATGCAGGCAGACATGCTGCAAATATCTTTCCACTAGTTTGACTACACAAAAGTACAATAGCCACGTTTAGGATGCCACTAGGTACACTGACTGTTTGCTAGTATAATGGCTTAGTTAAAAAGAGTTGGAGTGTGCAATGCAGGCAGACGTGCTGCAAATATCTTTGCACTAGTGTGACTAGACAAAAGTCCAATAGCCACGTTTAGGATGCCACTAGGTACACTGACTGTTTGCTAGTATAATGGCTTAGTTAAAAAGAGTTGGAGTGTGCAATGCAGGCAGACGTGCTGCAAATATCTTTCCACTAGTGTGACTACACAAAAGTACAATAGCCACGTTTAGGATGCCACTAGGTACACTGACTGTTTGCTAGTATAATGGCTTAGTTAAAAAGAGTTTGAGTGTGCAATGCAGGCAGACGTGCTGCAAATATCTTTGCACTAGTGTGACTAGACAAAAGTCCAATAGCCACGTTTAGGATACCACTAGGTATACTGACTGTTTGCTAGTATAATGGCTTAGTTATAATGAGTTGGAGTGTGCAGAGGACAGGAGGGTACAGTGCCAGGATTGTGGGGCTCTGGTTAGAGGAATGGAAGCCTGCCTTTCTATTCCCTCCTAATGGGGAAATGCAGCGACGAAATCCCTGACCTTGGCTACACAGACGCTGCCTCTGTTTTCAGGACCTGTCACCTATGGCTCTGACCCTGCCGGTACGAGCCCTTAAAAGGACTGATAGAAAGTGCTCTCCCTAAGCTGTCTAGCGCTGTGTATGGAGCGCATACAGCAGTATCGGCGATAGGACAAAGGACGGAGCTGCGCCAGTGATGTCTGACTCCAAGGACGCAGAAGAGATAATGGCGTCCGGACGGGCAGATACTCGTTTTTATAATGCCGGGACATGTGACATGGACATCCTATCACACATGCCGTTGCTTCTCTGGCTAAAAGTCCACTTAGCTGTGTGTGTGTCTGGGATTGGCTTACATGCTGGCCCGCCCCACAAGACGCGCGCGCTTAGGGAAGGAAGACAAGGAAAAAAAAAAAAATGGTGATCGCCATTATACAAACAGCAGTGATCTGAAGGCGCTGTTCACGCACACTATACACTGAAATGTCATAATAGTGTGAGTCACAGAGTGACTTACACTATTACAGCGGAAAGCCAGCTAGGAATTAGCTGTTTTTTTGCTGCTAGAACCGTTCTCGAACGTTTCTAGAACTATCGAGCTTTTGCAAAAAGCTCGAGTTCTAGTTCGATCTAGAACAGGCCCCAAAATCACTCGAGCGTAGAACTGGAGAACCTCGAACCGCGAACCGCGCTCAACTCTAGTCCTCAGCCATCCATTCGCCCGTTCCCAGGTAAGGAAGGGGTGTATGAACTGGTCTGCAACTGGTAGTTCCTCTGCTCTGCTTCCCTGAGAGAGAGCTCTCAGGTAGCTGGTAACTGCATCCACTCTCTATCTGGTCTCTCAAGCGTTTGGAAGTAAAATGAAACTAAACTGTATGTTTTGTAACTCCATTCTGCACATGCTCCCAGCTAAGGAATGTTCCCCCTGTGTGTGTGTGTGCGAGGCTGTGTGAGCAGAAACAAAACTTACCATACTCTTAACCTCTGCCTGCTCAGGGTGGACGGACATTATAAAATACATAGAAATATATAAAATACAATACCCTGTAGCACCCAGTCTCAGTGGCTCTACACCACTATCTATTGTATGCTTGTGTCATGCATTGGGAGTGTACAAAGGAGAAAAAGCGCTTGACGACATATGGCACTCACTAAGAAGATAAAATAACAATAATGTTATTGGTGCACAATTAAAAAAACATACAACCAATGTATATAATAAAAAACACCAAACATCACCAATAGTCCAATCTGCACCTCATTCTTTTTATGCAAAATTGTGCAAATATATGTATTGTTATATAATAAATAGCATACCAATCTTTATCAAAATGCATATAAATAGGGAAAAATCATCTTAAGCCATGCTACTAGGGATCAAGTTGAACCAGTAACTGCATATCAAAAACATATAAGTATGTAAAGTAGATCAAACCAAATAATCAGTATTAGTAAAGCAGAATCCCTATGTGGCAAGTAACTGCATATCAAGGACAAATACACATATAGAGGAAAACAGTACTAATAATGCAGAGTCCCTATATAGCAATTATAAAGGTGCAGGAAAGCCTCACCCAAGTGTGCGTGTGTGCGTGTGTGTGCATCATAGATTGTTTTTGTGTGTCATGTATGTCATGATGTATGTAGTTTTCTCCATCCCATATTTTTTGTATAAGATGCCATGTGATGTATTTCACCTTCTCACTGTATTTGCTGTAATACTATGTCAGGATGTGATGTAACTTTCCTTTGGTTGTACTTACTGAACACTTTGAAATGTCTTGGGATGTAAGTGACCATACCTTCCCCCAGCCTGTATCATATTGCAATCAGGCTTCAGCAGTAGCTATTGTCATTGATTTGGTGGGGGTTGCATATATATATTGTTCTTCTCAGCATGGGACTTCTCCAATCTACAACTTGGTAAACAGAACAGAGCCAGCAGTCTAAAGTCCATTCATGCATCAAATGGCCAGGGGGAGGTGTGCCCACCTAAGGGGCTGATCCCAGGAGAGAAGAACATGTTAGTTCTGTTAGTTGGATCTCGGCTGGAGATGTTCTAGGATCTATAGCTGAGGCTGGATCATGGGGTGTGTGTGTGTGGACTGTTACAGACTGGAGATCCGCGGCCACGAGGGATTGTGTTTTGTTGTTCACCCTGTTGGACTCAAGGAACTCATATAAGGACCATTGCCCTAATTTCCCTGGCATCGGAATACCAGGCGGTGCCCCTGGATCTTTTTTTTTTTTGTTGTGGACTCCTTGCAGATTTGAAGGATTTATATTTATGTTTGCTGCTTTATCTTTGTGGTTCCAATAAAGCCCTTTGGATTGTTCCTTGGCCTGGCGTCCCTCACTGCTCTGTTGCATACCCCGTCACAATGTATTCTATTGTGTGTGAGTGTGTCATGTATTGTGTGTCATGCATTGTATGTGTGTCATGAATTACGTGGGTGTAACATGCATTGTGTGTATATATAGCATCCACATTTATAAATCCTGGTAATGCATTGTTTATACTGGAATAGAAATCATTGTTCTGAGCAGTACATCGCTCAGCAGTACATCGATCAGTATCAGTGAAACAGAGTCCCTGTGTAGCAAGTAACTGCATATCAAAGCATATAAACATATAGAAGTAATTAAACCAAATAAATGGTACTGATAATGCAGGGATCCTATACAGCAGTTATAGAGTTGCAGGAGAACCTGGTCCAATGCGAGTCCCTTAAGCAGCTTCATCAGGGGCAATGAGTATCATATCAAGCATATATATATATATATATATATATATATATATATATACAGTGGTACCTCGCATAACGAGTAACCCTCTTAACGAGAATTTTGCTATACAAGCAATGCTTTCTGTAAATTTGTAACCCGCTTTACGAGAAAGCTTTGCTGTGCGAGCGAAATTCTCACCTCAGACACTTCCGGTTCCGTCCATCCACCACACTCTGACCCACACTTGCAGTCCACACAAACACACACATGTACGCACAAACACACATAAACACACACGCACGCACACAGATACAGTATTATGCTCACCTTACCTTCCGTTCCACCGCCGGCCTCATGGTTCTTGTAGTTCCCGGGTACATCGCGACGTCCTCGCGGCGGACTACAAGACCCAGGAGGCCTGCGATGGAACGAAAGGTAAGGTGAGCATATAATATAACATAATATGTTTACCTTTCATTTCATCGCCGGCCTCCTGGGTGCTGTTGTGTGCCGCTGCGCTCCAGTCCACGCTGTGTATCTGTATCCATAGCGACGAGGGAGGAACTTCCTGTCACCGCTAATGAAAGGCAGAGCGCAAGCGGCTCTGCCTTTGACGTCAGCGCTCTGGCCGGGAACTTCCTGCCTCGTCGTTATGGTAACGCGTTACACAGCCCGACCCCGTACCAGAGAACAGCAAGTCCCAGCAGACCGGCGATGGAACGGAAGGTAAGGTGAGCATATAATATGTGTGTGTGCATGCGTGCATGTGTGTTTGTGTGAGTTTGTGTGTGTTTGTGTGTGTTTGTACATGTTTGTGTGTGTTTGTGCATGTGTGGAATGATAGATTAGGGGACCAGGGTGGGACATTTTAGAAGTTGTGGAACGGATTGTCAGAATTGCAATGATTTCCTATGGGAATCTTGCTCTGCTGAACAAGTACCTTGATTAACATGCACAGTCCCAGAACGGATTGTTCTCGTTAAGCAAGGTTCCACTGTATATATATATATATATATATATATATATATATATATATATATATATATATATATATGCATCTCTTTCTATATAGGGACTCTGCATTATCAGTATCATTTACTTGGTTATATGTGTATTTGCCCTTGATATGCAGTCAACTTGTTCCCTAGTGGCATGGCTTAAGACAATTTTCCCCTATTTACATGCAATTTTGATAAAGATTTGAATGCTGTTTATTATATAATAATACATATATTTGCACAATTTTACATAAAAAGAATGGGGTTCAGATTGGGCTATTAGTAATGTCTGCTGTTTTTTATTATATACATTGGTTGTATGTCTTTTTTTTAATTATCCACCAATAAAATTATTGTTGATTTATCTTCTGAGTGAGTGCCATATGTTGTCCTTTGTACTTGATGTCTTTCTTGACAGTTGTGCACCCTCTTAAGTATTAAGGTGACTACTATGGCTGTGCATCCCTCTCTCGTTTCATGCACTGGGAGTATGTCTGGCATTTTGTGTGTATCATGCATTGTGTGTCATACATTGTGTGTGTGTGTCATAGATTGTTTTTGTGTGTCATGTATTCTATTGTGTGTGTGTCATGTATTGTGTGTCAAACATTGTATGTGTGTGTCATGAATTGCGTGGGTGTAACATGCATTGTGTGTGTATAGAGCATCCACATTTATAAATCCTGGTAATGCATTGTTTATACTGGAACAGAAATCATTGTTTTGAGCAGTACATCGCCAGCTGCAAATTGCAGATGTGCTCCTGAAAACATGATACCATATGGGGACAGATTGATCTATGGGTAGTGAGTGATGAGCGACCATGCTCAGCAATCGATTGAGCGTTAGGGTGCTCGAGACACTTTATACTCAATCAAGTATCCCTGGTTCTCAGGCGCCATGCTCGATTCCACGCACCACGTGTTTTGCTGCTTTTTTTAGCTATTAAATATACTTTAATACTACTTCCATAGCCATTTTGGCTACTGGCATCACTGTGATTGGCTTGCTGCATCCTGTCATCAGGTCTATATAAAACCTGGTTATGCCATGCTCAGTGCACTATACCCAGAAATAGTGTAAGGACAGATTCTGCTGTAAAAAAAGGGACAGTATGTAATAGCATCACAGAACCTGCTGGTGCAACCTTAAACCGACAGTACTTTCCAGGGCTAATTTGAATTTGTTCTATAATAACTCTCTCAGCTGCATTTACTATAGTTCAATCTCCTGGAGAAGGGATAGTGTATTAGACACATGTAGGCAGGGATTCGAGCCTTACAGTCCTTGCTTCTGCTATGTGAAAAATCAATTCTATTCTCTAATAAAATCAGATTAGCCGACATGTGCAAGGAAAGATGTGGGCTCTGTGTGTGAGAGCCCACATCAAAATAAGGGACACAACCTTCGATGTATCAGTACTTCCAAATTCATGAAGGGATTAAAAAAGTGGTAACAAGCATCATAAAGCAGATTGGTGGTTGTTTAAAGGCTGCAACTGGTCAATATAAATAGGTCTAGGTAACTTATAGGTCCTTAATCCATGATGACTTTTCACGGTCACAGCTCATTTCTGCAGACTTCTTTCTTCTCTGGTCTTAAACATTATATATTGACTTGCCCTTGAAGGGGTTGTATGGGACGTTAACATTCATGGTCTATACTTAGGATAAGTTATCAATGTCTAATCAATTGGGATGTGACATGCGCCACACCTGCCAGTAAGATGTTTCTTTTACCGGTGGCTGCAACGTCTCAGTTGCGGACTGGCATAGCACAGTGTTGGAAAGAAAGTTTTACACGTGCAGTTCACATCCATTTACTGTATATAAAAAGGAGCCTAGCAAATGGCAGTCACAGGTAAACAGGGCAGCATGCCAGGAGGAGCAGCAGTCCAGCACACCATGTGACAAAAACAGCACACTGCCGGGGATTTCCACACATTGCTCAGAACATGCATCTATTTGGCTACTTGAGGACCATAAATAATTGCGTGCAATAAGAAGAAGCAAGCTGATATGATGAAGAAAAACTATTCTCCTGTGACTGCCACCCTGGTTAGCATGAACAGAACTCTAAATGAACCCAAAACTGCCTCGGAGAACAGAAAGTCATCCAAACCAATTATGGAAAAGAGATGGAGGGCAAGAATAAACAAAAGCCTGAGTCAGCTGAAAACCCTCATCCTGGACCTCTTGGAAAGATAGCTCCCAGTCAGGGCTAACCTTAAGCTGACTAATAAGTGCAGAAAATGCGCCCTTTGGTGCCCCCACCCCATGGTTTTTTTACTTAGAGCATGAATGGACATGTTTGTACATAATCTGTAAAGGTCTGCAAAGAGCTGAACGCAAGAGGCGACCGGGGTCATACATAAAAAAGCCTAATTCTGATGACCTACCCAAAGCATAAGGAAACGTCATCATTATCT
The DNA here is from genome assembly GCF_048569485.1 of Anomaloglossus baeobatrachus. Lineage (NCBI taxonomy): Eukaryota > Metazoa > Chordata > Amphibia > Anura > Aromobatidae > Anomaloglossus > Anomaloglossus baeobatrachus. Next base: position 101,820,031 of record NC_134361.1, read on the forward strand.
AAGCTCTGGACAATCCCTTTAAAATTTAGAAGAACCGGTATTACATATACATAAAAAATTAATAGCTGTTAGTAAATGGCACTCAATAGTACCTTTGATAGAAAGTAAGTTGCCTCAGCTATACACCTGGCACATGTCTATAGAAGTAACTGTGAAAACATTAAATATTGAGTCACTCCCTCTTTTTCCCAATTACAAATAAAAATATACAAAATACACATATATGGAATCACTACATTTGTAAAAGTCCAATCTATCAAATTAGAAAATAAATTAAGTCGAACAGTAAATGTCATATGATGAGAAACAAATGAAAATGCCAGAATTGCAATTTTTCAGCTGCTTAAACCTTAGGAAAAAATGCAATAAGAAGCGATAAAAATCTCATGATTTCCACAAAATTTTACCAATAAAAATGTCAATTCATGGCACAAAAAAAAAAAAAAAATTTAAATACATTTTTAACTTTCCTTTCATCGCCTAAATAATAATAATACTAAAAAACTATGCATGTATGGTATCACCAAAACCATACTATCTCCAGGTCATTTTTACCATATAATGACTGCTGTAAATTAAAAACAAAAAAATTAATGGGAAATTTTTCCGCAAATTGGACGCACATCATATCATAGAACAGATGCTGTCCTTCAAAAGGACAATGTAATTTTATGATTATGCTCCAAGTGTGGGAGACTTATTTTATTATTATTATTATTATTGTATTCTAGCGGTGGTCCATTAGTTATTATACTCTAGGACTGGGGGCAATATTTTATTATTATACTTCAAGGGTTGGGAGCATTATATTATTATTATTATTATTGTCATGATTCGCCTCCCCATCCACATGGCTAGGGGGCGGAGCCTTCTCTCGGGCCTCACTTCCGGACCCTGGATGCCTTAAAAGCTGACATTTCCAGTGAACCAGCGCCGGCTATAAGCTTAGCACTGCTTTGCCTGTGATTGCTGGTCCTGTGAGTGATATCCTGATCTGTCTGTTCTTGTGCCCCCGTGCCCTTGTCTGTGTTCTGTCCCCTGGTCATCCCTCCTGTCCTCTGTCCTCTCTCCTATTTTCCCACTCGGTTGCTTCCTCCGGTACTGACCTTGGCCTGACTTTGACTCCGCTTCTGCTCGTTCCTCCGGTCATGCTTCTGCCCGTACGGTGTTTGACCCCTCCTGCCTGACTATTCCTCGCACGCCCTGCAGTTCTGCTTCTCAGCTGTGCTGTGAGGTAGTGTACGAGAACGCTGTGTATTTACTTCCTGGTTCTCGTTGCTCTGTGTAGTGTCTTCTGCTGCAGAGCTCTGGCTCCCCCTTGTGGCAGCTTGACAATTATGCTTTAGAAATGGGGGTGTTATTTTATTTTAATACTCCAGTGGTGTTTTTTGCTGGGAGACTTATTATTATTTATTAATTTACTCTAGAGTTTGGGGCGTTACTTCATTGTTATGCTCCAGGGATGGTGTGCATTATACTTCTTTTCACAAAAATAATTGCACAAGAAATGCAAAAATTCAGTACAATTGCTTGTGACAAGCAAGCATGGCATCTGCCACTGATTTCTGATTTTTTTTCTGTACAAAAGGTTTGCTGTTTTGCTTTTGCTTTTTAGTGTATTAGGAATGAAGAACAATATGTAGTTGCAATTTAAATGCAGCAGGATGGGACGCCAGCTACGCTGTATCACCGATCAAATTCACTGGCAATGATGTTGACACTTCCTCTATGTCTCTGTCTTCCCTAATTGAATCCCTATATCATTCACATACGACTTCAGTCATGTCCTTCACTGTTGCAGTTGTTTAACATACTCCAGTGTGGAGCATTTGGCCAATATTATAGTGTCTCTCTTTCTGACCTTATTGTCGATCCATGAGCTCTGACATATTCATTATCTTAAAATCGTAATAAAATATGTGCTACATTCCCTATTTTACAGGCTATGATAGCTGCAAGGCATTATGGTTGAAGACCATGCGGTTGCGTCTGAGATCATGTCAGCCTTCTGTGACTGATGCAAGCTTATGCAATACATAAAATGACTTGGGGTATTTTTTTTTGGCAATTCACGCAAATAGAATTGGAAATTGTTGGAATTTGCTGGGACTTGTAAATTTAATACATTTTCAGTATAATTTGATTTGCAATAAATTTAGTTAATTCCATCTAGTTGTGAAATCTGAAGCCTACTTGGCACCCAATGCCTCAATTCCAAGTAAAGATAACAGACAACTCTAAAGCCAGCTTTACACCTTACAATTAGGTGTGCGATCTCGTATGCGATGTGACACGCCCAGGTCGCATATGCGATTGAATGAGATTGCACGTAGGTCGTTCATTTGCTGTCACACGTGCGTTAGTAGTCTATGTTAAATTGATCAATTTTGTGTGCGATCCTTTAGATCATGTGTTCTGTGACGTATGCATTGGGCACCCTTTTTTTTTTATTTATTGACTTGCCAAGTGTGTGTAATGTGTAGGGATGCGTTTTTACTATGTCATCTGCCATTCAGCTCTGCTACATGGCCGCTGACAGCAGACACAGACAGCCATGTAGCAGAGCTGAATGGCAGATGACAGCAGACAGAGCCGCACTGTCAGAATGAACTCGGGTGAACTTCACCCGACTTCATTGCCATGCTGCGGCTCTGTCTGTGTCGCGTCCTGATTAGCGGTCACCCGTAAAGGGCTCACCGGTGACCGCTAAACTCCTGAGTAACTGAATTGAGCTGCCCTCTCTCATATACTCACCGATCCCCGATCTCCGGCGCTGCACGGCATTCACACTGCTCCGGCGGCTTTTACTATTTTGAAAAAGCCGGCCGCCCATTAAACAATCTCGTATTCCCTGCTTACCCCACCCACCGGCGCCTATGATTGGTTACAGTGAGACACGCCCCCCACGCTGAGTGACAGGTGTCACACTGCACCCAATCACAGCAGCCGGTGGGCGTGTCTATACTGTGCAGTGAAATAAATAATTAAATAATTTAAAAAAACGGCGTGCGGTCCCCCCCAATTTTAAAACCAGCCAGATAAAGCCATACGGCTGCAAGCTTGTATTCTCAGGATGGGGAGCCCCACGTTATGGGGAGCCCCGCAGCCTAACAATATCAGCCAGCAGCCGAACAGAATTGCCGCATACATTAGATGCGACAGTTCTGGGACTGTACCCGGCTCTTCCCGATTTGCCCTGGTGCATTGGCAAATCGGGGTAATAAGGAGTTAATGGCAGCCCATAGCTGCCAATAAGTCCTAGATTAATCATGTCAGGCGTCTATGAGACACCTTCCATGATTAATCTGTAAATTACAGTAAATAAACACACACACCCGAAAAAATCCTTTATTAGAAATAAAAAACACAAACATATACCCTGGTTAACCACTTTAATCAGCCCCAAAAAGCCCTCCATGTCCGGCGTACTCCAGGATGCTCCAGCGTCGCTTCCAGCGCTGCTGCATGGAGGTGACCGGAGCAGCAGAAGACACCACCGCTCCTGTCAGCGTGGGGGAGTGTCTCACTGCAACCAATCATTGGCGCCGGTGGGCGGGGAAAGCGGGGAATACGAGATTGTTTAATGGGCGGCCGGCTTTTTCAAAATAGTAAAAGCCGCCGGAGCAGTGTGAATGCCGTGCAGTGCCGCGCCGGTGATCGGGGATCAGTGAGTATGAGAGGGGGGGTAAGAGGGATAGCCTGACATGGACAGAGAGAGAGGGACAGAGATAGTGACCGACTGACAGAGATTAGTGAATGACAGACATTGTGAGGCGCTTCAGAACGCAGCTTTTCAGCTGCGCTCTGAAGCGGACCTTTTTTAAGCTGCGGTGCAGAGCGCACACCTGCGCACATAGCCTCAGACATCACAATCGTATGAGGGATGTCACACGTTACAATTGCCTAGGTTCATACAACAAAACGTCCAATGTATGAGGAATAAACGACGTGTATGCGATCACCGTATTTGCGTTCAATCTTGATCGCACGTAGGTGTCACACGCAAATACGTCACGAACGATGCCGGATGTGCTTCACTTACAACTTGACCCCGACGACGGATTGAAAGATTTATTGAAGCGTGTAAAGCAGGCATAAAAGGACAAGATGAGGACCAACCATATGCCCTGAGAACTGGACGAAGGTTGTGTTAGAGAGATGAGTGGCGGATTGTTAGTATTTTTTTTTTTCATTTAATGACTATTATACTCTAGGATCGTTCTAGGAACAGTTGATTTACATTAATAACTTTGATGCAAACCAAATTTCTTTGACTAAATTTGAATGAACGGACAAATTTACATTATTTTCATGTTCATTACTATTAATTAAAATGGAGTATGCCTTACTTCATGCCTTTTTTTTTCTTGCATCTCTTTGGTCACAGACTCTAAAATAATATGATACAGAAAGCTTTTAGCAGAGGACAATGCTTTTTGGAGTTAACTATGGATCCAATAGCTTGTCACTGTTGTCCATATTTTTTTTAATTAACAAATAACTTGTTTGACCTTATTGATTACTTGTCTTGTATTTGCAATGATCAGAAAGTGTAGAATGTTGTGGGACAAAATAGTCAGGAGATGCTCCTTTTAAGGATTCGGTTCCACTTGCGTTTTGCAAGGATGAGTGCAATCCAATAAAACATTGAATTGCTCTCACTCTAGTGCAAATCTATGGGGCAGTATTCACCTGCAATTGATTTCTCATGACATATCATCTAGTGATGGGCGAACCCCCTGATGTTTGGGATCGGAAGACTCGGCCGAACATTTTCTAAAGTTCGTGTTCAGGGTTGGAGATAATGCGAATTTGCGTCCGAACCCCGAAATTGGACTTTACAGTTATGTGATGAGGCGGTGGGGCTGTTAAATAAAGAATATAGTTAATAATAAACATTACCATTATGCTTACAGGTCCTAGCAACGCATCCTGCAAACTTTGTCTCAGAGTCGCTTCTGCTTCTGGGTCCGTTCATTGCTATGCCCCTGGGTAACTACCACTGAATACAGAACCTTCCATGGCATCATTGCCATTGAACCAGTCTAGTGTGAATGTTGTATTACCTCGTGGGTTACAAACTGGTCACATGGCTATGATGTCATGGAAGGTCCTGTACTCAGTGGTGGTTATACTTGGGCATAGCTGACCGGCCCCAGCTATGCACTCAGATGAAATCTCTGACTGCTCTTAGCTGAGTCTGTGTTAGCAGACCTGTGTTTGTCTCCTTGCACAGATGTAGCAGAGCTGAAGATGCTCGCCTGCCTTTGGACTACGTCGTAGTTATTTTTTTTGAGTAATAAAGATGGAGTCCTAAATGTCTTCCGTTATATTTCTAATAAAATATTTTTTTCTCTGTGTTGTTGTTTTTTTTACTGTTAAAATAACAGCCAATTACAGATGCTGTCATAGACTGGGCATCTGTGATTGGATGCTGAAGTAACCTGAAACCAGCCCATACTTTCTAGCAATTTGAATGCATGGGTAGATTTAAGGTTACTCCAACAGCCAATCACAGACGCCCATTCTGCGTAACAGCGTCTGTGATTGGCTGTTGGGTCCCTCATACACATAGTAGAGTAAAAATAAATAAATAATTTAAAAATATGACGTAGTGCACCCACAGTATTTTTGATTCTAAGTGCAGATAAAGCAGACGGTTATGGGCTGCCATCCCATCTGCCTGGCTTTACCTTGGCTGGCAATCAAAACACAGGAAGCCCATTAATTTTTTTTATTTAAAAAAATTATTTAAAAAAAATGCATGGGTTCCCGCCGTATTTTGATCACCAGTGAGGTAAAACCAGGCAGCTGGGGGATGAGATTTCAGAGTGGTAAGGCCAAAGAATTCTGGGCCCCCCATGCTAAGAACCCTACAGCCTGCAGCCACTCATGGAAATAGCGCATTGTTTCTTAGCGCCAATTCCCTCTGCTTATCCAGCGGCCTTGATGGTGGTAGCATGCTGGGTAATAAGGGGGTTAATACCACCTTTGTATTCTCAGCTGGTACTAAGCCCGAAATTCATGGTGTCACGCCAAATTACACATGGCCACTGTGAATTTCTAGTAAACCGTTAAAAAAAAACACAACACATAGAATTTTTTTATTAGAAATAAAGCAAAAAAAAATCATTTGGGGACTCCATCTTTATTATAAAAAAATCCTTAGTCCGACATAGTCCACAGGGAGAGAAATTTCAGCTGTGCTTCATTGCTTTGTGCAGTCAAGTGTCTATACAGAGCGAGAAGCAGGTAGAGCAATGTCAGCTCTGCTTCATCACTCTGTAAAAACAAGTGTCTGTACAGAGTGAGAAGCAGGGAGAGCCATGTCAGTTCTGCTTCATCACTCTGTACAGACAAGTATCTATACAGAGCAAGAAGCAGGCTGACACTGAGGGTATTATTCCACTTGCGTATGACTCATGGAGTCTTGCATTGCATCACCCCATACGGCGCACTTTCCTGACAGGAGCACCTCAGCTGCATGGAAATACATGAAGCCAACCCACTCCTGCCAGGAGATTGTGCACCGTGCCAGGTGATACTGATGCGAGACTCGCACAGTGACAGTCAAAGTTCAATCAAGTCCATGAGCCATGTACTCGGGTGAACCCTGACATCACTGCGAACAAGGCCAAAAACAGCTGAAAACTGCCGAGTAACAGCAGTGCAGTGAATACCCCCGGAAGTTAATGATCGGACCTGGAAGCAGAAGTGGCCGGGAGACAGAGTCTGCAGGACACATCGCAGGACCTGTAAGTATAATCACAATGTTTTTTTTAATAATGTGCTTGGTTTTACAGCCCCTGGACCCAAACTGGACTCAAACTGGCGGCCTCCATGCAGCGGTGGACACCGCGCTACTATGCCATCCTGCACAGGCATCTCACCCAGATAATGGGAAACTGAAGAAGATCCAGTGGGACCGAAAACATTTTTTTCATGCACATTTAAGTAAATACATGTTGCAGTCAATCTTTGGAGTGCCTTGTTTCTATTTGGACTCAAACTGTAACACGAGCTTCCCAGTAAAGCTCATGTTCGGGATCGTGTGCACAAACACTATGTGTTTGATACGGACCCCGAACTTTACAGTTCAGGTTCGCCCATCACTAATATCGGCATAAGAAAAAAAATCACAGCATGCTGCGTTTGGCAGCCAGTCTGGGCTCAAATGCACCCATACAAGTCTATGGCTGCCTGTGAAACATTGCACTGCACTCACATGTCATCCGACCACTGTGCAATGTATGGAAAGACAGGCCAGGGAGGAGATGGAGAAAGTGTTCCCACCCTCTTCTCCACAGCTGTGATCCGATCGCAAGATGACTCTTAGCTTACACTCGCAGCAGAGAGTCATTAACATATTGCTTCCAATGCTCTCACATCGAAAGGTATGCGCTACTGGAACCGACGCCTTATGTAGATGTAATAGCTTCTTCTTAAGGTTTTAAAGAATTCTATGTCAAGAATAATTTAAAGAAAGTCAGGAAATGTGTTATTTTACAACATTTCGGAAATTCAACACAATGGCTTGAAATTATAAACATCAAATTAGCATATTGTAGCGTAACATTATTAGTTTACATTTATATAGAAACCATTATAAAGAAAACACCTTTTCAGTATTATTTAAAAGGTTATATTATTGGAATTATTACACTCTTCATACAAATTATAGCATTATTTTGTCTTTGCTGGTTTTATACTATGCAGATAAACTTTAGAAACTTCAAAATTAGTAAAAGCTCTTATTGTAAGTGGGGTTCTCTCTGCTGTAGAATGTAAGCTCTTATGGTCAGTGAGGTCCTCTCTCTCTCCTATAAAGTATAGACTTTTATAGTGAGTTGGGACCTCTCTCTATCACCTGTAGAGTATAAGCTCTTATGGTAATTGAGGTCCTCTCTGCCCTGTGGAGTGTAAGCTCTTAATGTCAATGGGTCCTCTTTCTCCTGTAGAGTGTAAGCTCTTATGGTCAATGTGATCCTTTTTTTCTTATAGAGTATAAGCTCTTATAGTCAGTGGGGTATTTTCTCTTGTGTAGAGTGTAAGCTCTTATGGTAAGTGGGATGCTCTCTCTCTCTCTCTCTGCTGTAGACTGTAAGCTCTTATTGTTAGAGGAGTCCTCTCTCTCTTGTAGAATATGAGCTCTTATGGTCAGTGGGGTCCTCTCTCCCTACTGAAGAGTGTAAGCTCTTACGATCAGAGGAGGTCCTCTCACCCTCCTGTAGAGTGTAAGCTCTTATGGTAAGTGGGGTGCTCTCTCTCTCCTGTAGAATGTAAGCTCTTATTGTTAGATGAGTCCTCTCTCTCTTGTAGAATATAAGCTCTTATGGTCAGTGGGGTCCTCTCTCCCTCCTGTAGAGTGTAAGCTCTTATGGTCAGTGGGGTCCTTTTTCTTCTGTAGAGTGTAAGCTTTTATGGTCAGTGGGGTCCTCTCTCTCTCTCTTGTAGAGTGTAAGCTCTTATGATCAGCATGGTCCTCTCTCTTGTAGAGTGTAAGTTTTCATGATCAGTAAGGTCCTATCTCTCTCATGTAGAGTTTAAGCTCTTATGGTCAGTGGAGTCCTTTCTCTCTGCTATAGAATGTAAGCTCATATGATCAGTGGGGTCCTATCTCTCCTGTAGAGTGTAAGCTTTTATGGTCAATGGGGTTCTCTCTTCCTTCTGTAGAATATTAGCTCCTATGGTCATCAAGGTTCTCTGTCCTCTACACTACGTGTATTTTCCGAGTATTTCCAGTGTTGAGATTCATGCCAATATACTTGTTGCAAATCATACTGTGTCAGATAATTTGGGGAAGCCAGCAATTTAAAAAAATCAAAAGATTAACTCCAATTTCCAATTACAGCAACTAAATAACTAATAAAATGTTTCTGTTTTACTTACAGTTTTCAGACTTAAAATATACAAAAATAAGAGATAATGTTAAAATTAAAATGAGTCTTATTTTTTGAGATGTTATCTAAGCATTATACAATAAAGGTGCTTAATCCTCAGATTCCAGTAACAAAGGAAAGTTACAAATATTGGCAAATGCTCTATTTTCTTGACCATTTGCAAAACTTTCATTTGCTAAGAAATTAACTTTTCAGGGTTTTAGAAGAGGAGCAAAAAGATTATTCTCTGAACTCAATTCATAATTTCAAAGTCCTTTTTTTCTGTAGATAAGACAATGACATTACTTTTCTTCAAATTCTTCTCATTAAAGCAATAACGTTGAATACTAATGAGCGTGAAGAATTATGTTGTCATGCATGTTAGTCTAGAAAATATAAATTTATCCCGTAAAAAAGTCAAAGGATCAAAGCAAGTTTTTAGTATTAATTGGAAAAAAGTCATTGGTGTCGTAATTTAAAGGCCACTTAGAAATGATTATGCAGTCAAAATTACCAAAAAAAATAATTAAGGTTAAAGTGGATTTATTTTTAGTTTAATCAATTGGTGAAACCCACCTTCTCTATCCCTCAGAGGAGAAAACTAAGCACAGGTAGATTTTAAAACTTACAAAGACATTGTAAATGTTTTATCCATTTCCAAGACGAAAATATACATTAATAAAATGTGTGTTACATAAATTAGTTTTATTAGTTCAAACTTATATTGGTACTGCAAAGTCTCCAATTTCTCTGAATAGACATATCAAATATTTTGAGATTTCCTAGTACAATCCAACTGCTTTTAAGATTTTAAATACAGACACAGTGTCTGTATTGAAGAGACCAGTGGCAGCTTGTGGAGCCTAGTGACAGCTTCCAGACTACAGCCTCTCATATCCTTTAGGTTATCCACATTTAAATGTGGTTTCGTTTCCTTTAGTACCTAAATGGTTAATGTCAGTTTTTCTGCTGATAGCTTCTCCAGCAGACCCTAGCAGAGTGCTTCAGCTGCAATAACTTTGTAGTCACACCCGTCAGGTTTAAATAGAGGTGTTACCCAGCAATCCCTGCTGTTGATACAAATCCATTTGTATACTGGCCTCCTTGGTAAAAGGAACAAAGCTGAAGCGTTCCAGAAGCCAGACTTTATCCTTTTGTGTTGCAGTATTTCCTCTGTTTGTTTCCCTTCCCTTGTGTTTCTGTATTTTAGTGGTGAGTCTAATGAACTTATCGGGATACTCAGTAGGCAAGATGAGTTTAGGGCCAGCTGAGAGCCCCAGGTATCCTGCTTACCAACAAGTTGAAATAACCTCTATAGGGATGCTAGGGAGCTCAGGACTCAGCTTGAGGTGAGTTCAGGAGGTGCCTCCTCACCCCTCTCTCTAGTGGCAGGGACCTCCATTGTATTGTAAATGTGGCACCCCTAGGGGTATTAGCCACAATAAAACTATCATTAGTTACTCATTACAAGCACTAGAGCAGACACCGCACTACCACCTCTGGCCAGAAGGGGGAGCTCAAGAGACTCCCCTAGAGATATTCTGATCTGAGGTAAAATTGACAGTTTAGTTTTTTGAGTTAGAGCCGGGATGCTCAAAGGAGCAGTCACAGAGAAATTGCTCTGAGGTACTTAGGAGAGACTGACAATTTCCAGGCCCAAGCCATTGGTCTGAGGAAGAGGAGACAGAGAAGAGGAACATTTTAGGAACCGGGTAGCCATTAATCTCTACCCTGAAAAGGCGCAAATACGGACACCGGATCCGTGGCTGCATTAGTTTCACACAATACAGCAACCAGGAGAAGTGAAGGCGATTCAAGCTTCACCAGGGTCAGACACAGCAACATCCAGTGAGTTCAGCAGTACTCCCGGAGGGGGTAAGCAGAGGAAAAGGACTCAAGTTGCCTGTTGAATTAGGACCCGGGAGGGACAGTTTGGGCCGGCAGCCAGTTCACAAACAGCAGCAGGGCCACACACAGCGCAAAGAAGGAGGCCAAGGACCCGGCAGGGCAGAGTAACTTAGTCCTCCTGATACAGACTCCGGTGATGGGACTTGTTGTTATGCAGTTTTTGTTAAAGTAAACCGGTTAAACGTTGCCTGCGCCTCAGTCTCTCATTTGGGCAGTAGCCACCTATCCAGGATTGGGACCATCGAAGCTGAAAAAACCTATTGCTGATCAAGTAAGTGTCTGCGCCCCTAAAGTCTCCTCACAATACCATTATCTATAACCACCATTGACTTTTACCTCACCTGCCTGGGACCCACAGCCCTACCCGGAAAGGGCTTTCCACCTCAGCTGCCCCACATCATCATCCCCGGCCAACTATTGGCAGCGGTGGCCATAAATAGCCACATTTATTCCGAGTGGCGTCACGAAAAACTCTTATAAACTTTTATTTATCCCCTGTAAATACCCCCCATTGCACTGTGCATCGCCTGAGACCATAGCCCGGGTCGAGCCACCCGTGACATCCCCTCAAGAAATAGACCCCCGATCCGGTGCTGGGTACCCCGGTCTCCTGGGCGTCACAAATTGGCGTCACGAACAGGATCTACCGTGCCCAGCTAAACTGGGTATTGTGTGCCGTGATTTCCAGTAAAATTGGTCAAAAACTGTGTGAAAAACATCAAAAATTGACATTATTAAAGAAAATTTATTTTCCCCATTGAAATTGACTTTTTCCTATTGAAAGACTTGGGGACAAAATGGCCGCCATCCTCTGAGGTAATCACCTTATAACTGCCAGGACACGAGACTGTGTTATTTGAACTGCGCCACAGCCTGCGCTCTGACTAAAAAAAAAAAACAAAAAAACAAATCCTGCTGCACCACAGAACTATTGTGCGCCATTCCGACAGGAGCAGAGGAACGGAAGGGTCCAGATTAACTAAGGGGGCGCAACATGTCGCACCACGGAGATGCTGATGCACCAGGTGATGCGACCGCAGCAGAAGGACAAAATATGAATAGAGCGTCTGGCAGCCCAGCGGCGCAAGGAGCAGCGCCCATTATGCCATTTCTGATGCCCTATACTCCAGGTGCCCCGTGGCTACCACACTATGAAGGTAAGCCAAATACTCTTGATAACTTTAATGAGAAGCTGCAAGCCTACTTCAACATGTACCCTGCCCTGACAGAGATTCAGCGTTTTGGTCATCTTATGGGACAATTAGCTGGCAGTGCCCTGCGGGAAGTTACAGCCTGGCCAGTAGATGCAAAAGACACTGTTGAACATGTAATAGCCGGATTGAAAGCAGCTTTTGAAATCACTGCCGGCAGTAAGGCTAAAACAAGATTCTTTAATTGTAAACAGAAACCCAATGAGAGCGTGAGAGACTTTGCTTTAAAACTACAGGAGGCGCTCCAAGCACTTACATTAGCAGAACCTGTTTTTACCACCGGAGCAGATAAGTTATTGAAAGATCAATTTATTGAGGGACTCTTAACCCCTTCTCACCGGGGGCATTTAAGCATGCTGGCCTTTAAGGATCCCGAACTGACATTTGCTCAATTAAAGGAAAGTGCCATTCGTCTCCAGCAGGCAGAGGCCCCCCGGGATTTGGATTTGCCTCAAACTATTGCAGAGGCAGCTCAGCAGCAGGGAGTGCCAGTGACCTCAGCCATGTCAGGGGCTATTGCTAAATCTCTGGAGCCTAACACCAATGAGGCTCTCCATCAAAAGCTTGCTGCCCTGACAGACACCGTTGCTTCAATGGCTAACATCATTCAGGAGTTGCGTGGATCCCAGACTGCACCCAAGATCGAGTTGGCGACCAGCAAAGAGGACGTTCCATGGATGAGGCCCAGGAGATACTCAGCGTGGAGAGGACGACCCAGCGACCGCTACCAGCCGGATGGACAGCCCATTTGCCGTTGTTGCAAGGAGCCAGGCCACTTTGCCCGGGAATGTGCTTTAAACAAGGATCCCCTGGGAAGGCGGGCCGCTTCTCAGGAATGAACTTTCAAGGTCCAACACCCTGGCACGACAAGTATGTAGGAGGGCGTCCCGTTATCCCTATCGTGCTGGACGGTATTCCCCTCAACGCCCTGCTGGACACCGGTTCCCAGATATCATCGATTCCGCATATCCTTTATAAGAGGTACTGGGCTGATACAGACATTGATAAAGGACCATCTAACGTTGCATTGAGTATATGGGCTAGTAATGGTGAGATAGTACCACAAGTAGGTTTTAGGGAAATGACTGTCAAGATTGGTAGGATAGAATTACAGAAGCAAGGTATTATTGTTGTTGATGTTGACCGGCAAGATCGTGAACCAACTGTATTGATAGGAATGAATGTAATAGAAAATTGTTTTTCCGAGGTCCTTACTGTCTTACAGCAACTCGCCAAGACTGCCAGATGTGACCAGCAAAGAATTCTACAGAGAGAGATAAATGCTTTGGTGTTAAAGCAACAGGTAGAAGTTGCAGATGGAGAAATTGGCAGTGTGAGGGTAAGTGATCCAACCCCTATTGTAATTCCGCCTAAAACCGAAATGTTGGTATGGTGCAGAGCCGCAATAGGCATAAAAGGGCGAGATTATCAGGCTTTGGTAGAACCCGTGTACGCTGATAGTAGGCCCACTATATTGACAGCCAGGGGAGTAGTCGAGGTACACCGGGGAAGGGTGCCAATACGTCTTTTAAATTGTGGAGAAGAAGAGGTCACTTTACCGAGGTATGCTACTATGGCAAAACTATATACCGTTGACAACAATGCCATCACAGCCATTGAGCCCTTGGATCCGTCATGCCAGGCGGATGACAATGGTTCACATGGAGAATTGGAGGATTGGTTTCAACAGTTGTACGTAGGAACAGATTTAACACCTACCCATCAAAAACAAGGGGTGTACAGGCTAGTGAGAGCATATGAACAAGTCTTCAGTAAACACCCGCTAGATTTTGGGCAGATCAAAGGGGTAGAACACACAATACCCACCGGTAACCACCCACCAATAAAAGAGAGATATAGACCCGTACCGCCCGCTCACTACCAATGTGCAAAAGATATGCTAAGGGATATGAAACAAGCCGGGGTAATAAGAGACAGCTGTAGCCCCTGGGCGGCCCCTCTAGTGATGATTAAAAAGAAAGACGGAACCATGAGAATGTGCGTGGACTACCGGCAGATTAATCACATTACCCATAAAGACGCGTACCCCCTACCTAGAATAGAAGAATCATTAGCAGCATTAAGATCTGCTAACTATTTTTCCACCTTAGACTTAACAAGTGGGTATTGGCAGGTCCCTGTGGCGGAGAGAGACAAGGAAAAATCAGCATTCACCACACCGATGGGTCTCTGTGAATTTAATTGTATGCCGTTCGGACTCTGCAATGCACCCGGTACCTTCCAGCGACTGATGGAGTGCTGTCTAGGACACAAGAATTTTGAAACCGTCCTCCTGTACCTAGATGACGTAATAGTCTACTCCAAGACTTATGAGCAACACCTACAAGACTTGGCAGAAGTATTTGAAGCCTTGTCCAAATATGGCATGAAGATCAAGCCATCCACATGTCACCTTCTTAAGCCAAAGGTACAGTACCTGGGACACGTTGTAAGTTCAGAAGGAGTAGCACCGGATCCCGAGAAAGTAACCGTGATAAGGGATTGGCCAAGACCCACCAGCGTGAAAGAGGTGAGGCAATTCCTGGGACTGGTGGGCTACTGTTACGGGGGGCTGTCTGATAACCTAAAGGAGTATCAGACAGTCAGGGTCCACCGTGCAAAGACTCTGCTGCAGACTATGGCAGAGTGCAATACCTCTGTTAACTCACAGAAGGATATAATAAGTAAGTAAAGCAATTCCTCCCTTACTTGGAGGGTGTGTGGAATGATCTCTGTTAATAATCACAGAGACAAAGGCAATGTGTGCGAAATGGCACCTACCTAGGTCCGCTCTTCTAGTGGTGCAAAAGAGACGAACAGCAGCGTAAGCCACACAAAGCTCCTACCTGTGTTCGCTCCACTAGTGTGCGAGGACACGAACCACTAGATATGGCACCTGCCTAGGTCCGCTCTTCTAGTGGTGCAAAAGAGACGAACAGCAGCGTAAGCCGCACAAAGCTCCTACCTCTGTTCGCTCCCCTAGTGTGCGAGGATACGAACAACTGCCAGACGCAGTATAAGGAACGTTACCCTAGCGGCAACGTCCACCTACGAGTCGAACCACAAGGCCCAGCCAGACCATGTGCCTCAGGCACCTGCCTATGTCCGCTCCCCTAAGAGGTAAGGATACGGACAGCAGCCGAAGCTGTAAGGTATAAGAACGCTACCCTGCCGGTAGCGCTCACCTAGCATAGACAGAGGAATGCCTAGAGGAACGCGCACAGAGCGTCTACTCTTATGCATGAACCAAGAGGACTGAGCGCCATGCGGCGTGTGTCAGGGTCTTATATAGACTCTGTGCCTCATCCAAGATGAAGGACACCAGAGCCAATCCGCTGCCAGAATGACAGGAGTGACGTCATGCTGGCCTATCACCGAGCAAGGCATCACAAGCACATGACCAGCGACCAATCGGCATAGAAGGTGTCAGAGACATGTGACCTCGTGTCAGCGATGATGTCACCCGCACATATGCAATGGCTCCAAGATAGGACTTAGTCTCCGGCGCTCGCACATGTGCAGTAGCAAGAAATCTGGACTTAGTCTCCAGCGCTCGCACATGTGCAGTAGTAAGAAATCTGGACTTAGTCTCCAGTGCTCGCAGCAACCGTAACAGTACCTCCCCCTCAAGGGCCCCCCTCCCGGCAACGCAGGTAATCGGCAGCTAAGTCGGGAGCATGGACAGCCTCCTCAGGCTCCCAAGAGCGATGTTCCGGGCCGTAACCCTCCCAATCTATCAAGAAGAACCTGCGCCCTCTAACCATCTTAGAACCAACTATGGCTCGTACCTCATAGCTAGAGCGAGAGGAATCAGAGGCAGGAGAGTGCACTTCACGAGCGTGAGGTAAAATAGCCGGCTTTAGCAGTGAGACATGGAATTTGTCATGAATCTTAAGATGGACGGGTAACTTCAATTGGTAGACTACAGGATTTACCTGTCGAAGAACCTCATAAGGACCCAGGAAGCGAGGAGCAAATTTGACAGAGCTCACTCTAAGTCTCACGTGTTTTGCAGAGAGCCACACAAAGTCCCCTGGAGAAAAGACAGGAGCCGGGCGACGAAACCGATCGGACACCGTCTTCATACGGTCCTTAGCTGCTTGGATCGACTCTTGAGTCCGATCCCAAACCTCTCTGGCATTAGTTGCCCAGTCGGCCACAAGAGGAGGAGGTGCAGCAGCGGGAAACGGTACCGGTACCCTAGGGTGTTGCCCATTATTGAGTACGAACGGTGTCTGCCCAGTGGCCTCAGCCAGCGAATTGTTAAGGGCAAATTCTGCCCAGGGTAGGAGGGAGGACCAGTTATCGTGGTTCTCAGCAACAAAGTGTCGAAGGTATATAATCATAGATTGATTGGTACGCTCAACCAAACCATTGGTCTCCGGATGGTATGCCGAAGAGAGATTCAACTCAATTTGCAGAAGGCTACAAAGATCTCGCCAGAAACGGGAAGTAAATTGCGGGCCTCTATCACAAATGATACGATCTGGCATCCCGTGAAGCCTAAAGACATGCTTGAGGAATACTTTGGCTAGTACCCTGGAAGATGGGATTCTCGATAACGGTACGAGATGAACCATCCGGGAGAAATGGTCCGTAATGACCCACACAAATCTATGTCCCTGTGAACATGGAAGATCACCCACAAAGTCCATGCCTACCACCTCCCATGGTCTATCTGGCACTGGTAAAGGATGCAAGAGTCCAGCCGGTCTCTGCCGTAATGGACGGTTGCGAGCACACGAGTAGCAGGAACCGACATATCTCTTGACGTGGCTGGCTAAGTGTGGCCACCAATACCACCTCTCCAGTAACTCTCGTGTCCGCCTAATACCAAAATGCCCACCCACCTTTGAGGTGTGGGCCCATGACAGTATATCATTCTGTCGATCAGGCGGAACAAAGGTCTTGCCCGGTGGGATTTGGTCTAACGTCACAGGGGAGAGCGTATGAAAAACCCTGGAGGGAAGGATAAGACGAGGTTCATCAATCTCCTCCTGGGTAGAAAGCATAGAGCGAGACAGGGCGTCTGCCTTGTTATTATTACTCCCAGACAGATAGTTGATGGAGAAGTGAAAGCGGGAGAAAAACAAGGACCAGCGGGCTTGGCGAGGATTCAGACGCTGAGCGGTTTGTAAGTACGTCAGATTCTTATGGTCTGTATAGACCTGGAAAGGATGTTTCGCTCCTTCCAGCAAGTGACGCCACTCCTCCAAGGCTAATCTCAAGGCGAGCAGTTCCCTATCCCCAATGGTATAGTTTCTCTCTGCTGGTGAAAAGGTTTTCGCAAAGAAGAAACACGGCCTTTTTCTACCTGCACCGTTCTTTTGATACAAGACCGCACCAGCACCCACTGAAGAGGCATCAACCTCTAAGAGGAAGGGCTTACTCTCATCGGGTCTTTGAAGAACGGGAGCAGTTGAAAAGTGTCTTTTTACTGCCTCAAAAGCCTGAGATGTCTCAGTAGACCAGGCTTTGGGATTAGCACCTTTCTTAGTCAAGGCCACCAAAGGGGCCACCAAAGTAGAAAAATGGGGTATGAACTGCCTGTAATAATTTATGAATCCTAAGAAGCGTTGCACCGCCTTCAATGAATGAGGTTCGGACCATTGCAGGACAGAAGAGAGCTTCGCAGGATCCATAGCCAGGCCCTCTTGTGAGATAATGTAACCCAAAAAAGGCAATGAGGACTGCTCGAATACACATTTCTCGAGTTTAGCAAACAATGAGTGCTCCCTTAAACGGGAAAGGACACGAACGACATCCTGACGATGAGTCTCCAGATCAGGAGAAAAAATCAGGATGTCGTCCAGATACACCACTACTGAGGATAACAGTAAATCCCTGAACACATCGTTTACGAAGTCCTGAAATACTGCGGGTGCATTACATAACCCAAAAGGCATGACGAGGTATTCATAGTGACCGTCTCGGGTGTTAAAAGCGGTCTTCCATTCGTCACCCTTTCGAATTCGTACCAAGTTATACGCACCCCGCAGATCCAACTTTGTAAAAACTTGAGCTCCTCTCAATCTGTCAAAGAGCTCCGAAATTAAAGGTAATGGGTATTTGTTCTTTATTGTGATTGCGTTGAGACCCCTGTAATCTATGCAGGGACGCAAATCACTCTCTTTCTTCCGAACAAAGAAAAACCCAGCTCCCGCGGGAGAGACAGACTTACGAATGAACCCCTTCTCTAAACTCTCTCTTATATAGGTCGACATGGCCTCCGACTCAGGTATCGACAGGGGGTAAACCCTGCCTTTAGGTGGAACCGAACCTGGGATAAGGTCTATGGCACAGTCATACGGCCTATGGGGTGGAAGAACCTCATCACCCTGTTTGGAGAACACGTCAGCGAAATCCAGATAGGGTGTAGGTATGGGAGAGAGATCAGTAAATGCAACCGCAATGACCTTAGGTGGTAAGGGAAGACATCGGGACTGACATTTCGAACCCCAACTAATAATGCTGTCAGACTCCCAGTCAATGTGAGGAGCATGAGTCCGAAGCCATGGGAGACCCAGAAGGATGTCATCTATACCCTCAGGCAAAACAAGAAAAGAAATCTCCTCTATGTGACCCTGAGACAGGGAAAGGCGCAAGGGAACTGTCCTCAATGTAATGGAGTCAGACAACATAGTTCCATTAACAACACGGACAGGAATAGGCGCCTCTAACATGATAGAGGGAATATTGTGTCCCTTTACAAATCCTGAGGACACAAAAGTCCCGTCAGCTCCGGAATCCACAAAAGCCATAATAGGCCATGTATTCTCAGATAACGAGAGCTGACCTGGGATACTACACTTAGAGGGTGCAAAAGACGTCTCTAGTAACCCCCCTCTAATGGTTACTAGGCCAGGGAGTTTCCCTGACGACTAGGACACTTGTTGGCATAGTGCCCAGCCTGACGACATACGTAACATATAG
The DNA here is from genome assembly GCF_048569485.1 of Anomaloglossus baeobatrachus. Classification (NCBI taxonomy): domain Eukaryota; kingdom Metazoa; phylum Chordata; class Amphibia; order Anura; family Aromobatidae; genus Anomaloglossus; species Anomaloglossus baeobatrachus. The sequence goes on from NC_134361.1 coordinate 101,838,962, forward strand.
GAGGACCAGACTTGCGTAGTCTGGAAGACGTATGACCTAACTCCATAGGAGTGGGAGATGTTTCAGATGCTGAGGAAGATGGTAGTGGACCCTCAACAACTGGAATAGCCCGATGCTTAGGGCGTGAGGAAGAGACCTCGAGTCTACGTTCCTTATGGCGTACATCGATCCTCGTTGCTACTGTGATCAAGTCCTCCAGAGAAGCAGGGACCTCACGAGTAGCAAGAGCATCCTTGACATAGCCTGCCAACCCTCTCCAGAAGATAGGAATCAATACCTTCTCTGGCCAATCTAGTTCTGCCACCAGAGTTCTAAAAGCAATGGCATAAGAACTAGTGGATAACGAACCCTGAGATAGATCTAACAGTCTCAGGGCCGCATCATGGGTAACCTGCGGACCCATGAATACCGCCTTAAGAGCATCAAGAAAGTCTTGATGTCTCAGAGTAACCACATCAGAGCGCTCCCATAGGGGAGTCGCCCATTCTAAGGCTTTGTCCTGAAGTAAGGAGATGATAAAGCCTACTCTGGACCTCTCCGTAGAGAAGCGAGAAGAGTTGACCTCTAGGTGTATCTGACACTGACTAATGAAACCACGACATGATCTGGCATCGCCAGAATATCTGTTTGGCAGAGCAAGTCGAGGATCATGTGCAGATGTCACCATGGTCTGAGGTTTATCCTCTATACTCTTGAGCCGTGACTCAAGTACTTGTATGTAACGGTGTAACTGCTGATATTCTGCCATAACTGCCAGACCCTTGGCTCAGTCCTAATGTTACGGGGGGCTGTCTGATAACCTAAAGGAGTATCAGACAGTCAGGGTCCACCGTGCAAAGACTCTGCTGCAGACTATGGCAGAGTGCAATACCTCTGTTAACTCACAGAAGGATATAATAAGTAAGTAAAGCAATTCCTCCCTTACTTGGAGGGTGTGTGGAATGATCTCTGTTAATAATCACAGAGACAAAGGCAATGTGTGCGAAATGGCACCTACCTAGGTCCGCTCTTCTAGTGGTGCAAAAGAGACGAACAGCAGCGTAAGCCGCACAAAGCTCCTACCTGCGTTCGCTCCACTAGTGTGCGAGGACACGAACCACTAGATATGGCACCTGCCTAGGTCCGCTCTTCTAGTGGTGCAAAAGAGACGAACAGCAGCGTAAGCCGCACAAAGCTCCTACCTCTGTTCGCTCCCCTAGTGTGCGAGGATACGAACAACTGCCAGACGCAGTATAAGGAACGTTACCCTAGTGGCAATGTCCACCTACGAGTCGAATCACAAGGCCCAGCCAGACCATGTGCCTCAGGCACCTGCCTATGTCCGCTCCCCTAAGAGGTAAGGATACGGACAGCAGCCGAAGCTGTAAGGTATAAGAACGCTACCCTGCCGGTAGCGCTCACCTAGCATAGACAGAGGAATGCCTAGAGGAACGCGCACAGAGCGTCTACTCTTATGCATGAACCAAGAGGACTGAGCGCCATGCGGCGTGTGTCAGGGTCTTATATAGACTCTGTGCCTCATCCAAGATGGAGGACACCAGAGCCAATCCGCTGCCAGAACGACAGGAGTGACGTCATGCTGGCCTATAACCGAGCAAGGCATCACAAGCACATGACCAGCGACCAATCGGCATAGAAGGTGTCAGAGACATGTGACCTCGTGTCAGCGATGATGTCACCCGCACATGTGCAATGGCTCCAAGATAGGACTTAGTCTCCGGCGCTCGCACATGTGCAGTAGCAAGAAATCTGGACTTAGTCTCCAGCGCTCGCACATGTGCAGTAGCAAGAAATCTGGACTTAGTCTCCAGCGCTCGCACATGTGCAGTAGTAAGAAATCTGGACTTAGGGGCACTTTGCACACTGCGACATCGCAGGTGCGATGTCGGTGGGGTCAAATTGAAAATGACGCACTTCCGGCATCGCATGCGACATCGCAGTGTGTAAAGGCTGGATGATACGATTAACGAGCGCAAAAGCGTCGTAATCGTATCATCGGTACAGCGTCGGCGTAATCCATAATTACGCTGACGCAATGGTCCGATGTTGTTCCTCGCTCCTGCAGCAGCACACATCGCTGTGTGTGAAGTCGCAGGAGCGAGGAACGTCTCCTACCGGCCTCACTGCGGCTTCCGTAGGATATGCGGAAGGAAGGAGGTGGGCAGGATGTTTACATCCTGCTCATCTCCGCCCCTCCGCTCCGATTGGCCGCCTGCCGTGTGACGTCGCAGTGATGCCGCACGACCCGCCCCCTTAACAAGGAGGCGGGTCGCCGGCCACAGGGACGTCGCACGGCAGGTGAGTGTGTGTGTGAAGCTGGCGTAGCGATAACTTTCGCTACGCCAGCTATCACCACATATCGCTGCTGCGACGGGGGCGGGCACTATCGCACTCGGCATCGCAGCATCGGCCTGCGATGTCGTAGTGTGCAAAGCCCGCCTTAGTCTCCAGTGCTCGCAGCAACCGTAACAGCTACTATCGCAGATTCATAAAAGGGTTCACAAAGTTAGCAGCACCCATACAAGACATCCTAGTAGGGCAGTCAAAGAAACCCTCAGCCCGGAATCCATCTTTCCAGTGGAGTGACGAGAGGGAAGAGTCATTTGAGAAGCTAAAGAAGGCACTGACAGGAGAAGAGGTTCTAGCATACCCAAATTACCATCAACCCTTCATCCTCTACACAGATGCCAGTAATGTGGGACTAGGAGCAGTACTGTCACAAAAGCAGGGAGGCAAGGAGAAAGTCATCGCCTTTGCAAGCAGAAAGCTCCGGCCTACTGAAAGAAATCCGGAAAATTACAGCTCCTTCAAGTTAGAACTATTGGCAGTAGTCTGGGCTGTAACCGAGCGTTTCAAACACTATTTGGCAGCTGCAGAATTCACCATCTATACTGATAACAACCCGTTGACCCACCTGGATACAGCAAAATTAGGTGCGCTGGAACAACGATGGATAGCCCGGCTGTCTAATTACAACTTTGTGATCAAGTATAGAGCAGGCCGCAAGAATGGAAATGCAGATGCCTTATCCCAGATGCCACACTTGGAAAATGTGGAAGAGGAACCGGAGGAGCTTGAAGAAATTGAACTACCGGCCTTCCATAGTCCCAAGATAGGACAGTATCAGTCAGGTGCCTATCAGAAACAACAACAAGCGACTCTTAACCCATTAGCACACCACAGATGGGCTGACACGCAAGACAGCAATCCGGCTGTGAAGTTGGTAAAGGAACTGCTGACAGAACAAGGTGCATTTCCCAACCAGAATGCCCCGGAAGAGACGCATCAACTCTGGAAAGAGAGAGGCAGAATGTTCTTGTATCAAGGGAAGCTCTGCAGAAGGTACACTACACTAATCCAAAGACACATGAATTAGTCTGGCAAATAATAGTGCCTAAACAGGATGTAAAGATGGTCCTGAAAGCTTACCACAATGGTGCTGGTCATTTTGGATGGAAGAAACTAGAAATACTCTTGAGAGAAAGATTCTACTGGGTTGGTATGAGAAGATCAATTGAAGAATGGTGCAGAAACTGTGGCCCGTGCAACCTCAGAAGGAAAGATCAACGAAACCAAAGAGCACCACTCCAGCCCATAGTCACGAAGCAACCACTTAAACTTGTCGCCATAGACCATGTGAAGTTGACACCAAGCCGGTCTGGCTATGTCTATGCCTTAACCATCGTGGACCATTACTCACGCTTCTTAGTGGTGGTACCCGTGAAAGATCTCACAGCAAAAACAGCAGCTAAGGCGTTTCAAACATACTTTTGCAGACCCCATGGATACCCTGAGCAAGTACTTGCAGACCAAGGTACAGCCTTTGAATCAGAGATCTTCAGAGAGTTCTGCAATATGTATGGTTGCAAGAAGATCCGGACAACAGCATATCATCCTCAAACAAATGGCTTATGCGAAAAGATGAACCATATTGTAATTGACTTATTGAAGACCTTGCCGGAGTCAGAAAGAAATCAATGGCCAGAGAAATTGCCCGACTTGGTAGACCTATATAACAATGTCCCAGTAAGCTCTGCAAATTGCACCCCAGCTTACCTTATGCGTGCAAGACCCGGTAGGCTACCAATTGATCTAGAAATGGGAATTCTGAAACCGGATGCAGAAGTGCAAGATTACAATTGGGATACCCTACGTCAATAGCAGTATCGCCAAGTACAAGAGTGTGTGGAAAAAAGTCTCCAGCAAGCTAGAGAAAGACAAGAACGAACTTATAATCAGCATGCTCTAGCAACCCCGTTAAAACCTGGTGACCAAGTACTAAAGAGAAATCGTCGCACCAATAAACTGGATAACCAGTGGGAAACCATCCCGTACACAGTTTTACCAGCAAGAGTGAACAATCCTAAAATGTGCCTTATCAGCAAAAACGGAGGGCTAACATCAGTACTAGTGTCAAGAGACAATCTGAAACTATGTCCTGAAACCTTGAAAGAGCCAGAATTTATCCAACCGGAACCTGAAGTAATCCAACCCGTACAGGTTCAACCAGTTAAGGAAGAGGAAGAAAAAATTCATACAGTCTTAGGAGACTTTCCTAAAACCTGGCCTACGTACCATGGTGCAGTGATAGTACCAATGATGGCCTTTTACCAAGTACCAGAACTAACACCAGAGTCCATACAACCAGAAGCCCCAAGACAAACAGAATCAGAAGTTGACCCTGTACCACAAGAAGTCCCAAGACAGGAAGAACAGATTCCTAGTTATAGTGATCCCGGTCACGGTGGACTTGCCAACCCCACAAACGTGGAATCATCCTTAGCAGAACCAGAAGCACCCGGTAGGTACACATCCACTCATACCATCACGCTAAGTACGCCTAGTACACTAGCCTTACGTAGGTCCCAGCGTAGTACTCAAGGTCAACTACCGGTAAAATATGCAGATTATCAAATGTGAATAAGTTAAAATGTGAGTTGTGTATATGTTATGTAGTACATTTAATAGAATTCAGAAAAAATTAGTTTAGTCATTAGTTATTAGTTTGCAACGTTTAAGCCCAGTACCTACAGAGACTTTCCTGTATGAACTACTTACATATTCTTGAACTTTTCTTCATTATTAACTACGGACCATGCCACAGGACCGATTGCGGTAAAACTACTTATAAATAGTTACCAGCCCGGAGGTGATAGACTAAAACTCCGGAAAGACTGCTTTTGCTTTTTGATCTTTTTCAAGTTTCTTTTAGACTTTCTTTTAGACTCTGTTGGAAAAATGGAACTGAGTTCCAGGACGCTAATTGCAGTGCCTTTTCTAGCGGAAAGTTAGTTATTTCAATATCTTCAAGAATAGAACTGTATTAATGGACGCTGTTTGAAGTGACTTTTTACAGAACTCTATTTTTGCCCTTTTAGTGGTTTTTGTAATTTGTTTATTTTTACGACTCTGTAAATATTGTTATATCATTTGTTTATTGTATCACAGTCCCGGAGTACTGTTTTTCACTAAGGGGGAATGTGGCACCCCTAGGGGTATTAGCCACAATAAAACCATCATTAGTTACTCATTACAAGCACTAGAGCAGACACCGCACTACCACCTCTGGCCAGAAGGGGGAGCTCAAGAGACTCCCCTAGAGATATTCTGATCTGAGGTAAAATTGACAGTTTAGTTTTTTGAGTTGGAGCCGGGACGCTCAAAGGAGCAGTCACAGAGAAATTGCTCTGAGGTACTTAGGAGAGACTGACAATTTCCAAGCCCAAGCCATTGGTCTGAGGAAGAGGAGACAGAGAAGAGGAACATTTTAGGAACCGGGTAGCCATTAATCTCTACCCCTGAAAAGGCGCAAATACGGACACCGGATCCGTGGCTGCATTAGTTTCACACAATACAGCAACCAGGAGAAGTGAAGGCGATTCAAGCTTCACCAGGGTCAGACACAGCAACATCCAGTGAGTTCAGCGGTACTCCCGGAGGGGGTAAGCAGAGGAAAAGGACTCAAGTTGCCTGTTGAATTAGGACCCGGGAGGGACAGTTTGGGCCGGCAGCCAGTTCACAAACAGCAGCAGGGCCACACACAGCGCAAAGAAGGAGGCCAAGGACCCGGCAGGGCAGAGTAACTTAGTCCTCCTGATACAGACTCCAGTGATGGGACTTGTTGTTATGCAGTTTTTGTTAAAGTAAACCGGTTAAACGTTGCCTGCGCCTCAGTCTCTCATTTGGGCAGTAGCCACCTATCCAGGATTGGGACCATCGAAGCTGAAAAAACCTATTGCTGATCAAGTAAGTGTCTGCGCCCCTAAAGTCTCCTCACAATACCATTATCTATAACCACCATTGACTTTTACCTCACCTGCCTGGGACCCACAGCCCTACCCGGAAAGGGCTTTCCACCTCAGCTGCCCCACATCATCATCCCCGGCCAGCTACTGGTAGCGGTGGCCATAAATAGCCACATTTATTCCGAGTGGCGTCACGAAAAACTCTTATAAACTTTTATTTATCCCCTGTAAATACCCCCCATTGCACTGTGCATCGCCTGAGACCATAGCCCAGGTCGAGCCACCCGTGACATCCCCTCAAGAAATAGACCCCCGATCCGGTGCTGGGTACCCTGGTCTCCTGGGCGTCACATATATTTATTGGTGTTGCCCCCTGCTTGTGGGGTTTTGGTGCTTTTTCGTTGTGCACCTGACTCCTTTTTGATCTGAACGTGCTCTCCACACCTGTTTCGTGACACAGAGGCTTATTAGAGGTGAAGCTACAGTATCTCAATACGGCTATGTGTAACAAGTTGGTAACCAGTGATAATCAACAGCCTATTACCCACTGCATTGTGCGGCTTTTATACGTTTTAAAAATGTAAAAAAGGTCTAAAAATTATCCTTTTTAGGGGCAGATACCTAACGTGCATGTATTTATATAAATGAGGTGTATACAGAAGATGTCATAGCTCTTTCCCGAGTAGTGGTCCAATACTCAAATATTATCCAATTTTTGGGAAGAGCAACATGTTTGCTATTTGGAAAGTCAGGAAACTTTAAAAAAAAAGCACAGCCAAAATAGTATTTCTTGTTTGGATGCAATAGTTGAATGAAAATAGTCACTACTCCATAAATGTTTCCTATAAGCAACAATGGTGCAATAAGTCCAACATTTGCGATATGTTAAAAAAAATGCAACATTTTTTATTAAACACTTACTGACATAAAAAAAAAACATTTAAGATAAAGATATCAGAAGAGCTCAGGTGCAAACAGACAGTTAGTAGATCCCAACATCCCCACCCATCACATTTAGTAAGACATTGGTATTTATGACAAAGCATCAATATGCCATCTAGGTTAACAGTGTCCACCAGATATTAACATACATGTATCCCTTTAAGGTGCTTGTGTGGAAGAAGCTGGTCACAACATGCAATCCAACCAGACCAAGCTAAAAGCCAAGTAAATCCTATTTAAATACCCACTAATAATTTAATAGAATGTCCAGTAAATAACTAAGATGTAATGCTAGTGCAGAAAGTGCTAAATCAATGAGCACAATGTCACTCACCCATTTTGTCCTGCTTAGGGGGGAGAGAGGATGATGACCATGGACACCGACGCACGTTTCGCGTAGTGCTTTCTCTGGTATTTTTTATATTTTTAAATGATAATCTGTTTTGCTTGCTTTTGACAAAGCAACCTGTAAAATTGAATGCCCTCTCACTGGAGGCTAGAGAAGACAATATGCCTGTGGCAAACTAAGTCAGTTCTTGCTACTGCTAAGAAGCCCATGGAGTAGGGGTGTAGGGTATCTACAGAAAAAAAACACATATGGATCCAAACAAAAAACTATAATAGGGTAAAAACAATGAATAACTATATTAATAAAAACACAATGACAAAAAATTGCAGAAAAAAGGGGGGTCACAATGGGATAAAAACAAAGAATTAATAAATAGAACCCCCCCCCACAACATAGCTCAATAGTGTAAATGGGGTACAGTCTAAAGAAAATGAATGCATGTACTTAAATGGATAAATGACGGCAGCAGCAGTATAAGTACCATATTTTCCAGATTGTAAGATGCACTTTTTCCCCCCAAAACTGGAGGTAAAATGGGGGTGCGTCTTACAGACCAGATATGGCTTACTGGGTCAGCGGTTATGGAGAGGGATCATAGCAGGCAGGATCGGTGATACTGAGGGTGTCACTGCTGTGGAGCTCAGGAGGGTCACAGGATAGGGTGTCGTGGAGGCAGCAACAGCGTTGGTGGCAGCAGCGGCGACGGGCGCCTGATCTGACTGTGGGCTTCATTGTATCATGGTAACAACAGCAATAATATAAATAATTAAAGTGCTGCATGCAAAATTGCGTGTAAAAAATGCACATAGAATTACTGCAGTAGTAAAAATTCACTATGCATCTAAAGTGCACATGCATACAAGTTACTCATGCGTCAAATTAATGGCATATTAAATGGTATAAATGATAGTCAACACAATTAAGCAGGAGATACAATGGCTGGCAACAAAATTCATACATACATATATGAAGATATAATGCACAGGATAATTACCTGAACTGGGAAGGTGTGCACATGTGACCCATGGCCAGTGGTGGGCGTCACATGTGCACACCTCCCTGTCTAGGTAATACTCTTGTACATTATTTGTACTACAAAAACTTCAACAATCTGCTCATTTGTCCATTTCTTTGAACAACCTGTTGTGTGTGAATGTTGTTCACAAAAGGACACCACAGGAGGCTGTTTCTATTTAAAAAAGATTGGCGCTTGTTTTTAATTTTCCTTATACCACCTGAATGTCCAACAATGCGTATGGGAAAAAGTTTTATGGACAAATGAAACTTCACACCAACACAAAAATCTCATCCCAACACTGAAACATTGTGGAAGGAACATGCTTTGGGCCTCAGGACTTGGACGCCATGGATTCATTGAGGAATGAACAAATTCAAACCTTATTCATAACATTTTATAGGAGGCCAAAATCAAAATGGATGAGCAAATTAATTTCATTTTTAATTTCTACGCCTCAAATGTAGCCCAAAACAAATGGATATGCTCAGTTGTTTCAAAATTAACAATATTTTCAGAGGGCATGCCTATTGTTGCAGGTGATTTTAATGTTTCCATAGATTCTGCCCTAGGTAATTTGTCAAATACTTTAGCCATTTCTTACACATATCTTGCTTCTATTAAGAAGTGTATACATAATCTTTCTCTCATAGTTAAGTGGTATCTATAGTATCCACAACAAAGAGATTCCACCTTCTGGCCTTCAAAACATAATTCATACAACAGCATGGACATCTTCCATAGTTCTCCAACATTGTAATGATGTGTCACTCAACTGTGCTTTTAACCCTTCACATTAGCCTCTTCCCGTGATTCAATTACCCCCATCTATAAACAGGATAAGGACTCATGACACTGTTAAAACTAAACATATATTTTTTTAAAAAATTATATAAATAAAGTGCTGCCACACTTCAGGATACATTAAGTCACACAAATGAGTATGCGTATATTAATGAAAATGAGAGATGAGTCAGAGTGCTCAGCACTACTCAATACTCGATAGAGCATCAGAGTGCTCAAGATTGCTCAATTGAGAATCAAAGGTGCTCGATCGCTATGCTTGAGTCCCCACCCCTCATGTTTCACAACTGTTTTTAAGTGACAAAACATGTAGAAATTATCTGCCAATAACAGAAATGAGGTAGCCATGTTGACTACTGCCATTATTGTAATTGGCCAGCCGCATTGCATCATTGGGTTTCATATGGGACCAAGGAGTGCGATGCTCAGCACACTGCAATTCAGGGAGAGTTGATGTAGGAACGAAAGCTTAGATTAGAGCAGGCAGATTGGCAGGGCTTTACACTTGGCACTAAAGGGTGTTTTTAGCCAGGTTTAACTTAATAAATATATAATTTAAAAAAATTGAGTGGGGTCTTCCCTACTTTATCAGCATGCAGCTGTCTGCTTTACCTTGGCAGGTAAAATATATCTTGTACCGTTTTAGCCAGTAGAGATAAAAAAAATTGTTTAAAAAAACTGAGAATCCTCAGTGGTTGATACCTTTAATGGCTAACTGAAAAGACAATAATAATAACAAGCTTTCGAGACTTATGTAGTTTTACATCAATTAAGAAATGTGCTCCTCAGACCATCTGGGGGCATCACAACTCTGGACCAAAGCTCAATCAGAGGACAATAAAACTTTCACACTCCTTATCTATAAACTGATGCAATGTTTACTGACACTACTGATTGTCCTCTTGTTCTGCTTCATGTCACTTGTCTTATTTACTACTCCATTCTATGGGGTGCTTCACACATAGTGAGAGCACTACCGAAATCGCTGCTACATCACGGTTTTGGTGACGTAACAGTGACCTCATTAGCGATCTCGCTGTGTGTGACACTGAGCAGCGATCTGGCCCCTGCTGTGAGATCGCTGCTCGTTACACACAGCCCTGGTTCATTTTTTTATTGTTGCTCTCCCGCTGATAAGCACACATCGCTTTGAGTGACAGCTAGAGAGCAACAATCCTGAATGTGCAGGGAGCAGGAGCCGGCGTCTGACAGCCTGCGGTAAGCTGTAACCAGGGTAAACATTGGGTAACCAAGGTGGTTACCCGATATTTACCTTCGTTACCAGCCTCCGCCGCTCTCACGCTGCCAGTGCCGGCTTCTGCTCTCTGCACATGTAGCTGCAGTACACATCGGGTTAATTAACCTGATGTGTACTGTAGCTAGGAGAGCAGGGAGCCAGCGCTAAGCAGTGTGCGTGGCTCCCTGCTCTCTGCACATGTAGCTGCAGTACACATCGGGTTAATTAACCCGATGTGTACTGTAGCTAGGAGAGCAGGGAGCCAGCGCTAAGCAGTGTGCGCTGCTCTCTGCACATGTAGCTGCAGTACACATCGGGTTAATTAACCCGATGTGTACTGTAGCTAGGAGAGCAGGGATCCAGCGCTAAGCAGTGTGTGCGGCTCCCTGCTCTCTGCACATGTAGCGACGTTATGATCGCTGCTGCGTCGCTGTGTTTGACAGCTAAGCAGCGATCATAACAGCGGCTTACTGGGTCGCTGTTACGTCACAGAAAATGGTGACGTAACAGCGACGTCGTTATCGCTGTCGCTATGTGTGAACCCAGCCTATGTCCTGTTGTGTATAAATATTCGACCCATCAGATTTTGTGTCATACTGAGCCTGATGAAGAAACCTGAGAAGTCTTGAAAGCTTGCTATTATTACCATCTTTTCAGTTAGCCATTAAAAGGTATCAACTACTGAGGACTCTCAGTTCTTTTAAACACTTTTTTTACCTTGTCTGGTTATGAAAAATAGAAGGGACTCCAGGCCTTTTTTTTTTTAAATATTTATTTATAAATAAATAATTAATAAAAAAATGTGTGGTCCATCCCAAGGTACAGCAGACAGCTCTAGGCTGCTATTAATAAGGCTTAGAATGCCCATGATTATTTAAGCTTTCACAGCCTAAAAATAGCAGCCCACAGCCATCCCAGAATTGGCTTATCCAATAGTTGTGCCAATTCTGGCTCTTAGCTCTATCTCTTACCAATTGCCCTGGTGCATTGGCAATCAGTATAACATTTTTGGGGGATTTTATCAGCTGTAAATTTTCAGTTGACATCAAGTCTAGGAGTTAATGGAGAGAGGTCTATGAGACATCCCCTTTACTAACACAGTAGGTTTAAAGTTAAAAAACACATGTACACAGTAAAAAATTGTTTATTTGAATAAAGACTCTCCCACACTATCCTTTGTTCACCAAATTATTTAACAAAAAAAAAATGAAGATCTGACATAATCCATTGTGTAGTGGTCCCTTCATTGGATCCCTTCTATTTTTGATAACCAGCCAAGATAAAGCAGACAGGTCTGATTCACTTTGGCTGGTTATCAAAAATGTGGGCGACCCCACCCTTTGGTTTTATCTTTTTTTTATTTTCAGCAGCGACCCGTGAGTCAGGATATTACAGAGCCTGGATTGTCATAAGAAATCTTGTAGATTACGTCGGACCTGGGTGTTTTGGGGGTTAATATCGGGGTAAAAGAGGGTGATTTTTTTTAATTACAAATAAAGGATTTTTTTGGTGTTTGTGTTTATTTCTTTTCATTTACAGATTAGTAATAGGGGGTCTCATAGATGCCTTCCATTACTAATTTATGGCTTAGTGGCAACTGTGAGCTGTCATTAACCCCTTATATTACCCCGATTGCCACCGCACTAGGGCAATTGGAATGAGCCAGGTAAAAAGCCAGGATTGTCGCATCTAATGGATGTGACAATTCTGGGTGGCTAAAGATTAATATTTTTAGGCTGGGGCAATAATCATAGGCCACCCCAGACTGAAAATACCAGCCCTTAGCTGTCATCTCTATCTTGGCTGGGTATTGAAATTGGGGGGACGCACAACATTTTTAAAAATTATTTATTTAAATAATTTAAAAAAGCCACATAGAGTCCCTTGTATTTTCATACACAGCAAAGATACTGTACACACCTGGGGGCTGCAGCACGTAGCCATCGGCTTCATCTGCAATGGGTATTAATATACGGGAGACCTTATGCCAGTTTTTAAATTATTTATCTATTTTTACACTTCACTCAGACAAGCTACTGGAAGGGTAACCAATCAGAGACACCGTCAAACTGACTGCACCAATCACAGACGATATCACAGATGGTAGTCGGTGAAGCAGTGCATATGCATGAGGGATAATGAATGGCCCCGGAAGTTGTGTGACAACCATGTGGGAGACTTAGTAAGTATAGAACTCCTGCTTTATTACCTATTTTCTTGGTTTTGCAGCCCCTCCAGCCCTTCCTAACACTGGATACCTAGGCCTTACTAACACCAGCCTTCCTAGCCCATACTAAAACATAAGTTCTGCCTTCCATTGAATTAAATGGTGTTCTGAAATGTTCATTGAACTGTTTGTGAAGCTGTTCAGCAAACACCGGGAAAGTCGTCGAACACGAACCGAACCAAACCTTGACAGGTTCGTTCATCTCTGTTTCTGACCAATTACAAGCATTCCAATATTAAAATTCATACATATTCATTTGCCGCTAATCAACTTTTGGGAAAAAATTCAAACAAAGTTAGTGAACTTAATTTTCAAAAGACTCACTAATCTTTAATAGTTTGTATCATATTTAAATCTTATAAGTGACATATTATTTTATAGTGACATTGTCATCCCTTTCTTCTACATCTGCTACAAATGCTATGATGACTTTTCAAATACACAAGTTGGAGCACTCACCTTCACCATTGTCCTTGTTCAGTGTGAGCTCCAAGCCCCTTGAGCATGATTTCTGTGGAGTGATGATTAGAGATGAGCGAACCGGTCGCGGTTCGGCTCGAGGTCGGCTCGCCGAACGGGGGTCCCGTTCGAGTTCGGTTCGTCGAACGTTCGACGAACCGAACTAGAACCAATAGGCTATAATGGGAGGCAATCACAAACACATAAAAATGCATGATAAATGTACACAAACAGTTAATAAACATTGCCATAACACTTACCGGTCCTCGCGATCCCTTCTGCACTCTGTCTCCTGCCGCTATTCCATCCGATGATCGCTGAATCCTCCCGTGACCGGCACTGCCAGCAGAGATGCAGGACCTGTCGTGACGTCAAAATAGCCATGTGACCAGTCACGTGGCTATTATCTCATTGGCTACAGACTGGTCACATGACTATGACGCGTCATGTAGGACCTGCGAGTGCATCTCTCCGGTACACGGTGCACATATGTGTATCGCCGTGTACCGGCGACATGCTCTAGCACACGGTCGACTCCCCGTTCTGTTAGGGACCGGCTGACACAGCCGGTCATTAACGGAGATCACCGTTGCCATAGCAACGCAGTTAGCGGTGACGTCACCGCTAACCGCAGCTCCGAGAGCACCATTGCTATGGTAACGCGTCTGTCAGCGTTACCGCTGTTACCGCTGACAGCCAGCACTGATCACTCACGAAGTGAAGGCTGCACGCTGCTTCCCGATTGTAGTGAGGATTGTACTGAAGATGAGGTTCCCCAGCCCCAAGTGATGGGCTGGTGAACCTCATCCTCACTACAATCGTCACTACTACTACACTAGAAAGAAAGAAGACAGAAGAGCAGGATCGTGGAGGGCTGACAGGGGGTAATAAAGATGGAGTCTCTAATGTGTCTGTGTATTTATTTCTATTAAAGTATTTTTTCTCTGTGTGGTGTCTTTTTTTAACCCTTTATTGGAGATTCTTAATGGCCGGGTCAAACGTGCCTGACATTAAGAATCTCTGGCTTAATACTGGCTAGTAAAACAAAGCCAGTATTAACTCATGATTACCCAACAAGCCACCCGGCTCCAGGGCTGTTGGAAGAGTTGGATACAGCGCCAGATGATGGCGCTTCTATGAGAGCGCCATTTTCTGGGACGGCTGCGGACTGAAATCCGCAGCAGAGGCGCCCAAAAACCTCGGGCTAACCTGTGCTGCGGATTCCAATCCCCAGCTGCCTAGTTGTACCCGGCTGGACACAAAAATGGGGCGAAGCCCACGTCATTTGTTTTTTAATTATTTCATGAAATAAGTGAAATAATTAAAAAAAAATGGGCTTCCCTATATTTTTGGTTCCCAGCCGGGTACAAATAGGCAACTGGGGGTTGGAGGCAGCCCGTGGCTGCCTGCTGTACCTGGCTAGCATACAAAAATATGGCGAAGCCCACGTCATTTTTTTGGTGGGCAAAAAAATTCTGCATACAGTCCTGGATGGAGTATGCTGAGCCTTGTAGTTCTGCAGCTGCTGTCTGCTCTTCTCCATACAGACAGACAGCAGCTGCAGAACTACAAGGCTCAGCATACTCCATCCAGGACTGTATGCAGAAGTTTTTTGCCCCCTGAAAAGATTATGTGGGCTTCGCCATATTTTTGTATGCTAGCCAGGTACAGCAGGCAGGTACGGCTGCCCCCAACCCCCAGTTGCCTATTTGTACCCGGCTGGGAACCAAAAATAAAGGGAAGCCCTTTTTTTATTATTTCATGAATTTCATGAAATAATTAGAAAACAAATGACGTAGGCTTCGCCCCATTTTTGTGTCCAGCCAGGTACAACTAGGCAGCTGGGGATTGGAATCCGCAGCACAGGTTGGCCTGAGCTTTCTGGGCCCCACTGCTGCGAATTGCAGTCTGCAGCCGCCTCAGAAAATGGCATTTTCATAGAAGCGCCATCTTCTGGCGCTGTATCCAACTCTTCCAGCACCTGCCTGCTGTACCTGGCTAGCATACAAAAATATGGCGAAGCTCACGTCCTTTTTTTGTAGTTTTATGGCAAAAAAAATTACAAAATGCTTCCCTGGATTTTCCATTGCCAGTGAAGGTAACACCAAGCAGTGGGGGTTAGCAGCCAGTAGCTGCTTGGATTACCCTTAGCTAGCAATACAAAAAATGCAGCGGGAGCCCATATATATTTTTTTTAATTATTTATTTAAATAACTAAAAATAAAATGGGCTTCCCTGTATTTTGATTGCTGGACATCAAAGTGCTGTAAAAATAAATCTTTAAAAAAATGACGTAGCTCTCCGCGGTATTTTTGATTCTCAGCAGATAAAGCAGACAGCTATGGGTTGCCACCCCCATCTGCCTGCCGTTACCTTGGTTGGCAATCAAAATACAGGGAAGCCCATTAATTTTTTCTATTTAAAAAATAGTTAAAAAAAAAAGTGACGTTGGGTCCCCCCATTTTTGATAGCCAGCTAGGGTAAAGCAGACGGCTGTAGCCTGAAAACCACAGCTGGCAGCTTTACCGTGGTTGGGGATCCAATGTGGAGGTCCCCTCAGGCTCTTTTTTATAATTATTTTATAAATATTAATAATTACACAATAAAAGTAGGGTCCCCCCCAAATTGGATCACCAGCCAAGGTAAAGCGGACAGCTGTGGTCTGGTATTCTCAGGGTGGGAAGCTCCATAGTTATTGGGCCTTCACAGCCTAAAAATAGCAGGCCGCAGGCACCCCAGACGTGGCGCATCCACTAGATGCGCCAATCTTGGCGCTTCACCCCAGCTCATCTCGTGCCCTGGTGCAGTGGCAAACGGGGTAATAAATCGGGTTGATACTAGCTGTAAAGTCACCTGAGATCAAGCCCAGCAGTTTGTGATGTCATGGCGTCTATTAGATACCCAACATCATAAACTGTCAGTACTAACAAAAAAAAAATCGACAAAAGAAATTTATTTGAAAAAACAGTCCCCAAAACATTTCCTCTTTCACCAATTTTTTGTAAGAAAAAAATAAAGGGGTCCCACGACGACTCTGGACCGTCTAGAATATGGGGGGAGACACTCAAGGAACGTATCCCCCATTTTCTAGGAGTGCGGACCCTTCATGTGAGGAGTGTGGGTGCAATGAATCTGCACTCACTCTCCCCGGGTCCACAGCAGCAGAGTCCATGTCGTAATGGTTGCTACCAAAGCTGCAATGCCCTGCTCATGAGGTAAGGGCATGCCTAATCAGGAGAACTACTGTAGAGGAAGCTCTGCTCACTGGTATATAGGTGCTCAGAGGTAATAATAGATAAAATTAGTGAGTAAACTCGGCACTCTAAATCTCCCAGACTAAGTCAGTAAGTCACAACGGATAGTAATGCAAAATCACTCTTTATTGGTCCGTATTAAGAAAACATTTTTTCATAAGCATATATGTTTTTGTCTAAAACAAGTTACAAATGACGTTTCGGCCTGAGCCTTCGTCAGATTGGACTTATCTGCTTGCAATCATGAAAAATGACAATAATCAGTATCACATAAGAGTGAGAGAACAATAACATAAACTTGAACAATGTAGAGGTACAATTGGGATGCAGCAAAAAAATTGCAACACAGCAAGAAATGAAACACATGATACAAATGTCATAATACAGTACAAGGACAATATAGTAATGACAAATATGGGGTCAGAGTAGGCTTAGACAGCTCTGGTACGAAAGAGATGTCAATCATAAAGTAACATGTGCAGTAGGTGTAGAGCTACAGTATGCATGGCAGAGCTAATGGGTAGACTGACCATAGAAAAAGAACGGAGAAAAAGTGGAGAAAAAAATGGAGAAAAAGTGGAGAAAAAGTGGAGAAAAAATGGAGAAAAAGTGGAGAAAAAGTGGAGAAAAAGTGGAGAAAAAGTGGAGTAAAAATGGAGAATAAGTGGAGAAAAAATGGAGAAAAAAATGTAGAAAAAGTGGAGAAAAAGTGGAGAAAAAAATGGAGAAAAAGTGGAGAAAAGTGGAGAAAAAGTGGAGAAAAAGTGGAGAAAAAAATGGAGAAAAAGTGGAGAAAAAGTGGAGAAAAAGTGGAGAAAAAAATGTAGAAAAAGTAGAGAAAAAGTGGAGAAAAAGTGGAGTAAAAGTGGAGAAAAAGTGGAGAAAAAGTGGAGAAAAAGTGGAGAAAAAGTGGAGAAAAAAAAATGGAGAAAAAGTGGAGAAAAAGTGGAGTAAAAATGGAGAAAAAGTGGAGAAAAAGTGGAGAAAAAGTGGAGAAAAAATGGAGAAAAAGTGGAGAAAAAGTGGAGTAAAACTGGAGAAAAAGTGGAGAAAAAGTGGAGAAAAAGTGGAGAAAAAGTGGAGTAAAAATGGAGAAAAAGTGGAGAAAAAATGGAGAAAAAAATGTAGAAAAAGTGGAGAAAAAGTGGAGAAAAAGTGGAGTAAAAATAGAGAAAAAGTGGAGAAAAAGTGGAGAAAAAGTGGAGAAAAAGTGGAGAAAAAGTGGAGAAAAAATGTAGAAAAAGTGGAGAAAAAGTGGAGAAAAAAATGTAGAAAAAGTGGAGAAAAAGTGGAGTAAAAATGGAGAAAAAGTGGAGAAAAAGTGGAGAAAAAATGGAGAAAAAAATGTAGAAAAAGTGGAGAAAAAGTGGAGAAAAAGTGGAGAAAAAGTGGAGTAAAAATGGTGAAAAAGTGGAGAAAAAGTGGAGAAAAAGTGGAGAAAAAAATGTAGAAAAAGTGGAGAAAAAGTGGAGTAAAAATGGAGAAAAAGTGGAGAAAAAGTGGAGAAAAAGTGGAGAAAAAGTGGAGAAAAAAATGGAGAAAAAGTGGAGAAAAAGTGGAGTAAAAATGGAGAAAAAGTGGAGAAAAAGTGGAGAAAAAGTGGAGAAAAAGTGGAGAAAAAATGGAGAAAAAGTGGAGAAAAAAAGGAGAAAAAGTGGAGAAAAAAATGGAGAAAAAGTGGAGAAAAAGTGGAGTAAAAATGGAGAAAAAGTGGAGAAAAAGTGGAGAAAAAGTGGAGAAAAAAATGGAGAAAAAGTGGAGAAAAAGTGGAGTAAAAATGGAGAAAAAGTGGAGAAAAATTGGAGAAAAAGTGGAGAAAAAGTGGAGAAAAAGCGGAGAAAAAAGTGGAGAAAAAGTGGAGTAAAAATGAAGAAAAAGTGGAGAAAAAGTGGAGAAAAAGTGGAGAAAAAGTGGAGAAAAAGTGGAGTAAAAGTGGAGAAAAAGTGGAGAAAAAGTGGAGAAAAAGTGGAGTAAAAATGGAGAAAAAGTGGAGAAAAAATGGAGAAAAAGTGGAGAAAAAGTGGAGAAAAAGTGGAGAAAAAGTGGAGGAAAAGTGGAGGAAAAAATGGAGAAAAAGTGGAGAAAAAGTGGAGAAAAAGTGGAGAAAAAAATGGAGAAAAAGTGGAGAAAAAGTGGAGTAAAAATGGAGAAAAAGTGGAGAAAAAGTGGAGAAAAAGTGGAGAAAAAAATGGAGAAAAAGTGGAGTAAAAATGGAGAAAAAGTGGAGAAAAAGTGGAGACAAAGTGGAGAAAAAGTGGAGAAAAAAATGGAGAAAAAGTGGAGAAAAAGTGGAGAAAAAGTGGAGCACCCTTTGGTGCCTTTCATGTGGCACTAAGGGGTGCTTAGCTTTGTATTTAGCCAAAAAAATGGAAAAAAAAATGACGTAGGGTTCCCCCTAGTTTTGTAGCCAGCTAGGGTAAAGCAGACGGCTGCAGCCTGCAGACCACAGCTGGCAACCTCACCTTGGCTGGTAATCCAAAACTGAGGGCACCCCACGCTGTTATTTTAAATTAAATAAATTATTAAAAAAAAAAAACACGTAGGGGTCCCCCAAAATTGGATCACCAGCCAAGGTAAAGCAGACAGCTGGGGCCTGATATTCTCAGACTAGGGAGGTCCATGGTTATTGGACTCTCCCCAGCCTAAAAATAGCAGGCCGCAGCCGCCCCAGAAGTGGCGCATCCATTAGATGCGCCAATCCTGGTGCTTCGCCCCAGCTCATCCCGCGCCCTGGTGCGGTGGCAAACGGGGTAATATATGGGGTTAACACCAGATGTGTAATGTCACCTGGCATCAAGCCCGGGGGTTGGTGAGGTCAAGCGTCTATCAGATACCCGACATCACCAACCCAGTCAGTAATAAAAAAAATAGACGACAAACACATTTTTATTTGAAAAAACACTCCCCAAAACATTCCCTCTTTAACCAATTTATTAGAATGAAAAACAAATCCAGGTCTGCTGTAATCCAAGGGGTTGCCATGACGATCCACACTGTCCCAGTCAATGAAGAGCAGGATGTTCCCCATTGGCTGGGAGAGCAATGCAGTGACCTGAGCTAACATCAATGGGTCAGCCCAGGTCACTGCAGGGGATGACAAGTGCTGCTGTCAGCGAGGTACATTACCTGCGCTGATCTCCAGCACACTGACAGCCCCTGACACTGAGTTCAATGACCGGCGTCTTCACACCAAGTATCGCTAGAGGCCTGTGACGTCACCGCTAGTCAGTCTCGGGTCGGAAGCGAGAGGTGATGTGACAAGCGGCTACCATGGAGGACAGTGACAGCGCTGAGGTCGGGACTTCATCACCGCAGGTAAGCCGAGCGGGACCATGTGTGTGTGTGTGTGTGTGTGTATGTGAGTGTGTGTGTGTGTGTGTGTGTGTGTGTGTGTGTACGTGTGTACATGCCGCGGGCAGGAGGGGGCGGAGCGAGCTGAGCGGGGAAGTGTGGGCTTCCTGCACGTAACTAGGATAAACGTCGGGTTACTAACCAAAGCGCTTTGCTTGGATACCCGATGTTTATCTTGGTTACCAGCTTGTGGCAGGCTGCCAGCGATGGCTCCTGCACACTGTAGCTGTAAAAAGCCCTGCTTTTTGCTGCTAGAACCGTTCTCGAACGTATCTAGAACTATCGAGCTTTTGCAAAAAGCTCGAGTTCTAGTTCGATCTCGAACAACCCCCAAAATCACTCGAGCCTAGAACTGGAGAACCACGAACCGCAAACCGCGCTCAACTCTAGTGATGATATTGCATTAGCAACATCAGCCTGCATAAACTGTATCTTTACAGTTTAATCATGTAAAAGGCATCTCGATCATATCCTGTAGCTATCCCTTAGGCCTGCAATACACATCCGTCAAACACTTGCGAGTTTGGTCCCTTCCCGTATATACCGGAGACACGGACAAACGTGCCCCAATGTTATTTAATGTTTGAGGACACATGTGTGTTTTTCATTAAGGTCCGTGTGTCCGTGTGCGTGCTACGTTTGTGTCTCCGTTTTGCACGGAAGCATGTCCGTTTTCATCACGGAACACGCACACATGGACCCAATGAAAGTCAATGGGTGTGTGTGTAGTGGCCCAGTCCAGATTGTTTCTGTTTCTTTAAGTACATTTACTTATATGTAATATTATGCTATATGTTATAAGTAAAGCATTTTTCATTTGTTGTGTTCTAGCACCATCTACTGGTGAAAACTGTAAGAATCTGAAGTGTTCATTGGGTGTTATCCTATTGGCTAGTTCTTGGTCACATGGCTCAATAGGTGGAGCTATTCTCCAATTTCTGAGGGAAGACATTATGTGGAGAATCTCTTCACCACAAGACTCCTCCTAGGCCCGAGGCCTAGAATTTCATCATTTCCTGATTTTTACAGCCAATATGCTGAAGTCTTCCTATCCTGAGATTGTGCATCTCTTCAGACAGTAGGTTATGCTGTCTATATACCAGACCCTACTGCACGCAGATTGGGGAAGTTTGAGGGTCTCCCGCCCCATTGCAAAATTAGTGGCTTTCATTCCATTGTCCACGCACCAGCCGTCCGCTCCCCGTAGCACGCTGGGCAACTGTCTTCATTTGCTTAAAAGTACTGCATGTGTCTGAACTAGCAGTGAAATTAACCCCAGGACTCCAGGTCTGTACAATCTTATCATATCTACCCTCTAAACTCAAGAGACTCTGAACCTAAAGCATACCAGTATTAATTCTGAAACAAATCGTGCACTTAAAGCTCCAGTACCCTAATTGCACTTCAGCATTCAACTCCAAGCTGTATTTGCCGTGGCCTACCCACGAGAGACTGTGAAATATATATTCCATATTGATTTGATTTGTTCCTGCTATATTAAAGCAACTATTATCCCCAAGACCGTGTCTGTGGACTGTCCATCAGTTGTGGATACTGTGTGGGAGTGGATAGCAGGGAACATCTTGGCCCTTACATGTGCGCACGCCTAAGTGACACGGACGCATCTCTGTATGCTCCGTGTACGTTTTGTGCTTTTTTCATGTCATGTCGGTCTTTTTCTTTTTCTGTTTCGTTCTTTCCTTCAGTCCGTCGGTCGGACGGTCTCTCTATATGTCTGTCGGTCGGTCTCTCTGTCTTGTCTGTCCCTCTCGCTGTCTGTCAGTCAGTTCCCCCCCCTCTCTCATACTTACCGTTCCCTGATCTCCGGCGCGACACTTAACAGCTGTTATAAAAGCTCCGGCGGCTTTTACTATTTTGAAAAAGCCGGCTACTCATTAATCAATCTCGTATTCTCTGCTTTCCCCGCCCACCAGCAAATATGATTGTTTGCAGTGAGACACGCCCACATGCTGAGTAACAGCTATCTATCTGCAACCAATCACAGCCGCCGGTGGGCATGTCACTATGGAGCAGAGAAATAAATAAATAAATAATTAAAAAAAACGAAGTGCGGTCCCCCCCAATTTTAATACCAGCCAGATAAAGCCATACGGCTGCAGGCTGGTATTCTCAGGATGGGTAGCCCCATGTTATGTAGAGCCCCCCAGCCTAACAATATCAGCTAGCAGCCACCCAGAATTGCCGCATACATTAGATGCGACAGTTCTGGGACTGTACCCGGCTCTTCACGATTTGTCCTGGTGCGTTGGCAATCGGGGTAATAAGGAGTTAATGGCAGCCCATAGTTGCCACTAAATCCTAAATTAATCATGTCAGGCGTCTCCCCGAGATACCTTCCATGAGTAATCTGTAAGTTACAGGAAATAAATACACACACACACCTGAAAAAATCCTTTATTTGCAATAAAAACCACTAACAAATACCCTCATTCACCACTTTATTCAGCCCGAAAAATGATCCATTAGTGGCCGCGAGTAACCTCAGTGACATCATCGCTGATCGCGCGGCTGTCTTCAGTTGCTGCATGGAGCTGTCAGGAGCGGCGGTGTCTTCTGCAGCTCCTGTCACCTCCATGTAGCAGAGCTGGAAGTGACGCTGGAACTCCGTGGATTACGCCGGACATGGAGGGCTTTTTCGGGCTTAATAAAGTGGTGAACGAGGGTATTTGTTAGTGGTTTTTATTGCAAATAAAGGATTTTTTCACTGTGTGTTAATTTACTGTAATTTCCAGATTACTCATGGAAGGTATCTCGGGGAGACGCCTGACATGATTCATCTAGGATTTAGTGGCAGCTATGGGCTGCCATTAACTCCTTATTACCCCGATTGCCAACGCACCAGGGCAAATGGGGAAGAGCCGGGTACAGTCCCAGAACTGTCGCATCTAATGTATGCGGAAATTCTGGGTGGCTGCTGGCTGATATTGTTAGGCTGGGGGGCTCCCCATAACGTGGGGCTCCCCATCCTGAGAATACCAGCCTGCAGCCGTATGGATATATCTGGCTGATATTAAAATTGGGGGGGGACCGCACGCCAGTTTTTTAAATTATTTATTTATTTATTTCTCTGCTCCATATTGACACGCCCACCGGCGGCTGTGATTGGTTGCAGTTAGACAGCTGTCACTCAGCGTGTGGGCGTGTCTCACTGCAAACAATCATATTTGCCGGTGGGCGGGGAAAGCAGGGAATATGAGATTGTTTAATGAGCGGCCGGCTTTTTCAAAATAATAAAAGCCACCAGAGCAGTGTGAATGCCGTGCAGTGCCGCGCCAGTGATCGGGGATCGGTGAGTATGAGAGAGGGCTGCTCAGTTCCGTCACTCGAGGAATTAGCGGTCACCGGTGAATCCTTCACGGGTGACCGCTAATCATTACGCGGCACACAGACAGAGCCACAGCATGACAATGAATTCGGGTGAAGTTCACCCGAGTTCATTCTCATCGCGCAACTCTGTCTGCTGTCAGCCGGCATGTAGTAACGACATTTTGCATCACACATGCAACATTTCTCACGGAAAACACAAACACATGTCAGTTAAGTTTCACACGCACACACGGACATTTCACACGTACATATGGCTAGCATACGGGATACACACGCAGGCCACACATACCATAAAAACTGACCTAAATAACTGAAAACGGACCCGAAAAAAGACCCGTATTACACGCATGTGGTTTTCAAGGACGTGTGTTTCAGGCCTTAAACAAACAGTAGAACCATGGAAAATCAACTGAATCCCACCCATGCATTATTCCTCTCATAAAAATACAGCCACATACTCCATTATATCACTTCTCTCAGACACTTTATACTACCTTCTTCTGCAGTACATTGCTCCTTTGGGCCCCTCTATATACAGCTCAATACTGCAGTATACCACTTCTTTCAACCCTTTATACACAGCCTCATTTTGCAATACATACATTTTTTCAGTCCATCACTTTTCTCAGACCCTACATATACTGTACAGCCCATTCTGTAGTACATCATTCCTCTCAGCCCTTCCATATACAGACCATCGTTCAGTACATTATTTTTACCATGCCGTCTATACACTGCCCAATTTTTCATTTATACTCCTGTGAGACCTTTCTCTTAAAATACATTACATTTCTCAGCCTCTCTATGTACACATTCCTCCTGTAGAACATCACTCCCTTTTGGCCCCTTTACTTTCAGTGCAGCAAACTCACTCCAGAAGTTCATTGAGGATCTCTGAATGATCCAATGTTGTCCTAAATGACTGATAATGATAAATATAATCCACCTGTGTGTAATCAAGTCTCCGCATAAATGCACCTGCTCGGTGATAGTCTCAGTGTTCTGAGTTTAATTTTAACAACTGCTTTAGGCCTTTATTACATGTCTGTGCAAAACACACACGTTTTGCATTGTTTGTGGTGTAGGTGCTTATGTGTGCTTGTGTTCGTGTGTGTGTTCAGCGTGTTCTGGCAGTGTGACATCCACATAGCACATAGACAGCATGAGCTGGTATACTTACCTGTCCATGGTGCTGCTGTGTCCGTCCCTGCTGCTGCTTTCAGTCAGAAGTGCAGGGAATATGCAAGGAGCATAATGAGCAGGGGTCAGAAGAAAGTGTCAGCAGTGCTGGAGACATCAGCGGTGGAGAAAGATGAGTATAGAAAAGAATTTTATTTCACAGACATGTGGTTTCTCCAGTAGATGTTACACTGATGTCACATGGATCACATCAGTGTGCAGCTGTGTGACATCCGTGCTACCGGAGAAAAACAGATATGTCTATATGTGGAGCACATGGTCACACGTATGCTCCACACAGACATATGGTCCATGTGAAAACACGCACATGTGCGCAAACCCATTGAATTTAATGGGTCTACGTGTATCCGTGTCTCCGGTTCATGTGAAAACGGCCATCACACATACTGGAAACACGGACGTGCGAAGGAGGCCTTGACTAAGTTGACTAAATCCCAAAACCTTGATCTCACTAAAGTTTCAAACAGTGGCATCCAAATCTCCCTTCTACTGATTGAACCTATCGCTATGCAGCCAATCATTCTTTACTGCCTGGCCACACTGTGGCTTTATAAATTTTCATTACTTCAGATATATGATTGTTTTTGCCACATGATTAGTCTTCTCTTTGTGTCTGATGCACCTAGAGATGTAAAAACAATTATCTAATATTGCTAGAAATGCCTAGAAAAAAAAAAGCAGAGTACAGAGATAATGTTACAGACTGAGCTGTCAACTGAGGTCTACACAAAAAATTCCTT
This sequence comes from Anomaloglossus baeobatrachus, assembly GCF_048569485.1. NCBI lineage: Eukaryota > Metazoa > Chordata > Amphibia > Anura > Aromobatidae > Anomaloglossus > Anomaloglossus baeobatrachus. Next base: position 101,864,133 of record NC_134361.1, read on the forward strand.
GTAGATAAAGCAGACTGCAATGTATTAAAATACACAAAGGCTGCCGAAGATTGAAGGTTAAAATTTTTTAGAAACAAATAACAAACATAACTTTTTGCCACATGTATTTTTTTTAGGAAAATCCCTCAGAAGTGACGATAGCATCTAAGTAGTTTTGTTTTTCCTCTTTTGAGCACAAGATAATAATATACTGTATTTTTATATCTATCTACAGTGCCTACAAGTAGTATTCAACCCCCTGCAGATTTAGCAGGTTTGATAAGATGCAAATAAGTTAGAGCCTGCAAACATCAAACAAGAGCAGGATTTATTAACAGATGCATAAATCTTACAAACCAACAAGTTATGTTGCTCAGTTAATTTTTAATAAATTTTCAACATAAAAGTGTGGGTCAATTATTATTCAACCCCTAGGTTTAATATTTTGTGGAATAACCCTTGTTTGCAATTACAGCTAATAATCGTCTTTTATAAGACCTGATCAGGCCGGCACAGGTCTCTGGAGTTATCTTGGCCCACTCCTCCATGCAGATCTTCTCCAAGTTATCTAGTTCTTTGGGTGTCTCATGTGGACTTTAATCTTGAGCTCCTTCCACAAGTTTTCAATTGGGTTAAGGTCAGGAGACTGACTAGGCCACTGCAACACCTTGATTTTTTCCCTCTTGAACCAGGCCTTGGTTTTCTTGGCTGTGTGCTTTGGGTCGTTGTCTTGTTGGAAGATGAAATGACGACCCATCTTAAGATTCTTGATGGAGGAGCGGAGGTTCTTGGCCAAAATCTCCAGGTAGGCCGTGCTATCCATCTTCCCATGGATGCGGACCAGATGACCAGGCCCCTTGGCTGAGAAACAGCCCCACAGCATGATGCTGCCACCACCATGCTTGACTGTAGGGATGGTATTCTTGGGGTCGTATGCAGTGCCATCCAGTCTCCAAACGTCACGTGTGTGGTTGGCAATAAAGATCTCGATCGTGGTCTCATCAGACCAGAGAACCTTGAACCAGTCTGTCTCAGAGTCCTCCAAGTGATCATGAGCAAACTGTAGATGAGCCTTGACATGACGCTTTGAAAGTAAAGGTACCTTACGGGCTCGTCTAGAACGGAGACCATTGCGGTGGAGTACGTTACTTATGGTATTGACTGAAACCAATGTCCCCACTGCCATGAGATCTTCCCGGAGCTCCTTCCTTGTTGTCCTTGGGTTAGCCTTGACTCTTCGGACAAGCCTGGCCTCGGCACGGGTGGAAACTTTCAAAGGCTGTCCAGGCCGTGGAAGGCTAACATAAGCCTTCCACTTCCGGATGATGCTCCAAACAGTGGAGACAGGTAGGCCCAACTCCTTGGAAAGGGTTTTGTGCCCCTTGCCAGCCTTGTGACCCTCCACGATCTTGTCTCTGATGGCCTTGGAAAGCTCCTTTGTCTTTCCCATGTTGACCAAGTATGAGTGCTGTTCACAAGTTTGGGGAGGGTCTTAATTAGTCAGAAATGGCTGGAAAAAGAGATAATTAATCCAAACATGTGAATCTCATTGTTCTTTGTGCCTGAAATACTTCTTAATACTTTAGGGGAACCAAACAGAATTCTTGTGGTTTGAGGGGTTGAATAATAAATGACCCTCTGAATAAACTTTTCACAATTTAAAAAAAAAAATAAAAAAAGAAATAACATTCTTTTTTGCTGCAGTGCATTTCACACTTCCAGGCTGATCTACTGTCCAAATGTCACAATGCCAAGTTAATTCCGAATGTGTAAACCTGCTAAATCTGCAGGGGGTTGAATACTACTTGTAGGCACTGTATATACATCATATTAAGGTAAAGAAAAAAACGTATGAAAGTACCGTATTTTTCGGACTATAAGACGCACCGGACTATAAGACGCACCCTTGTTTTAGAGGAGGAAAAAATTGAAAAAAAATAAAATTAAAGTAAAAGAATGTGGTCATGACACACTGTTATTTTACTGCTGACAGTGTTACTGAGGTAATAATATCCCCAAATTCTGTCCTCATATTCCCCCTTCCAAGTATATATGGCCTCCATCGTGGAATACGTATATTCCCCATCATTATATGTGTGATCCTCAAATCTGGTGTGTGTGTGTGTGTGTGTGAATATATATATATGATCCAACCCCATCCAGGTGTACAGTAATGCCTATACTATATTATTTATTGCCTTACTTTTACTGATGTGCTGCTCACCATGCTTCAGTTTGGTCCTGGCATTACAATAAAAGTCTCCCATCTCTCAGGGACATGCAGTGATGTAATGGAGAGGTGGGCACTGTGCTGTTCTTTGCTGCTCTGGACCACCCCTCTGCATTACATCTCTGTATGTTCTTGTCAGCTATGGGAGACTGTTTCTAGTGCAGAGGAAGGATCAAAGTGAAAGTAATTTGAGCCCTCAGCACAGAGACTGCGGCTGTGCTGTGAAGGTATGCCGTGCTCTGGCCCAGACACTGCCGTGATCTGCACTTCCCCAGGGCCACACATGACTGCAGCGGCACCCTGCTCCCTGCCTCCTAAACAGCGGACACACAGTCTCCCCAGCCGCTGCAGGAAGCCGGCGTCTGGAGCTCCCTCGTGTGACCGCTGTTTACATTAAACAAGTATTCATTAGCTGCTCCTCACACCCGCTGACTGCAGAGAGAGGTGGGCGGGAAGCAGCTAATGAATATTCGTTTACTTTAAGCAGCGGGCACACGTGGTTTCTCCAGCCGCTGGCTTCCTGCAGCAGCAATCCTCCCTGCCTCCTGTGATCCCACTCCACAGCGCGGACTCCCCACAGCTCCTTACCCCGCAGCTTCAGACCATAAGACGCACCCCACACTTTCCTCCCAAATTTGGAGGAAAAAAAGGGCGTCTTATGGTCTGAAAAATACGGTATTCTTGATTAAAACCACATACTGTGCATTTTGATAGAATCAATGTCACGCTGTACTCTAAGATGTACAATAGCAGTACAGCGCAGTAATGTGGGACTGAGAGGATTCCTGAAACTATCTGAGAAGGTAGTTAGCTGGTAAACCACTAGGAGGCGTAAAAGTGGAGGAAACGTATGAGCAGGGAATTCCCTAGCAGAGGTAATACTAGTCAAGCCCACCAGATGGCAGTAGAGTCGTCAGAAAGCCGTGTCACAATATGAGGTCTTGTAAGTACACAAGGGCAAAGTCTAAACGTAGTCAGAGGGAAGCAAATAGTCAGTAGCCGGGAAATCAGAGCCTAGAAGCGAGGGGGAGTGGGAACACAAGACAGAATTAAGGTAAACAGATAAGGAACGAACAGGGAGGCAGCGGGAGAGACACTGATGGAAACAGACAACAGAGGAGGTTAACAGGTCAGGTGAACACAGAGGTCAGGAGGGGGCAGGGCAGACAACAGGCCACTCAAGAGCAGAACACAGCAGAGCCAGAAATATCACTGATGAAGTCCAAGAGAAACAGTGCCCTAATAAAACAGCCTGACCTCCAGAACGAGGCAGAAAGGATTAACCCCTAACGTGACTTGCATCAGAAGTGAAACTAAAAAAAAGGCTCAGCTCCAGCTGAGCCAGGAGTCAATCATGACAATCATACTACGAAATTTGAGAATACGTTAATGTGTTGATCACTTAGTGTAAAAGTTATTTTTTTGATAAATATTCTTTAGCAAAGATTGTGAATCAAGCATAGTTTATAATTCTCTCACTAGAAACGCCAGTTGAAAACATAAAATATTTTACTAAAACAATAAAAACTTTATTTGAATGATGTGATATACATACGTGAGACTTAATTAATTTCTTCAATCATGGTTTTAGGATCCATATGCAAAAATCAATTTATATCTAGAATGTGAAATTGAAAATGCATTAAAGGTTTTATTGAAAATTATTTCAAGACAATTCATAAATTTCTGTTTGCAAATGTGAGAAAGCATCTCGGAAAAAACTTTGAAAAGTTCATTTTCTTCCCTAATGTGAAACATTAATTAGTAGTGTCATGTTTATGCATTATCCATATATCATACTGTTCCCAAAAAACTCTAAAAAGGTGCTTCTATTTTTTGTAAACTGCTTCACAACATGCAAGAGCATGATAAGGAATAGTAATGCAGTGATTAAGTATTTGTTTTCAGATCACAGTTAAATAATTATGTAATACGTCTATTAAGCACCATCGAATTACAATTAGGCACATGCTATGTGGAAGATAAAAAAGTTTCTTGACATCCAATTTTATCCGCCATTGGCTTCTTAGACAAAAAATAAGAGCTGCATTGCTTTAGGGTTAATGTAATACATTAAAATTACCATTATTGTATGTTAACTACGATAGGACTGCCCATAAACTATAAACATCCAGCCATATGCGTTCTGCTCTTCAATGACATTCTAAAGTGTATTTGTATTTTTAAAGTATTTGTCACCTAACGATTTAGCTATTTTAAAATATACGTGTGAGTTATCAGAGGTTTCCTTTGAGGCATGTATTTCTCACTGTATTATTTCCCCCTTTATGAACAATCATAAACAAAGCCAAAAAAAGGAACATGCCCTCACTTTAACTTAGGTTTGATAGTGTGTAAGATGTAATGATAAAGATATATAATTACCTATAACCGTTGTGTTCGCCGTGCCGTTTGGGTTATTAGCTGCAGAATTCCATATCTGCACGGTGGACCCCGGGTTGTGAATAGAAGTTATTGTCTCCTTTTAATACACCACCCGTAACTCTCACATCTATCAAATAGGGTCCCTGTGATGGATGGGGCAGTACAGCTAAGATTGGCAGTGTCAGATTACAAAATCCATCAAACAACTTTTCTTATCCTTATGGTGAGTTTTGCTACATTGCCCTTCCCCCATGTTTCCTGTCCAGAGATGTGTCAGTAATCACACTTATGTCTGTGAACATAAGCGTGACTCTTCTCAGGACAGGCAGCGTGGGGAAGAGAGAGTACTGCAGAGCTGATAGGAGAGGATGGAGGCTGACTGTGACACAGTCGTAGGCTTATGTGACACAGTTATACTCAGCTGTACTCCCCCTTCCTTAATTGGGATCTTATCTGAAGGGTGTGGGTTATATGTGCGCTAATTCCTCAGCAACTTCTAATCATGCTAGATGTTAAATCAGAAAATCAGGACTCCATCATTACCTCTCACAGACTGAAAAATCTAAGCTATTGTGTTCCTTTTCTGCTGTGTTGCTGCATGCTTTTGATTGCATACAGACAGAAGAAACTACGATGTGTATCCAGTTCAACAGGAAGAATTGAGTAAAAAGTATTCTTTAATAAGGTTATCTCTGGATCACTAGGATTGGGGCACATGTAGAATAAAAGATTAAAAGTAGTGGCGAACAAGCATGCTTGGCAATGCTCTTTACTGGATCGAGTATTTAGGTGGCCGGCACACTCTATACTCAGCTGAGTATCAGGGGTGCTCAAATGCCATGCTCGGGTCCCCGCCTTGCATGCTTTCTGGCTGTTTTTCAGTCGCGAAGCAGGAGTAGATTACTTGGCCATCATGGTAATGCCAAAGCCATGGACCTTTCCAGCCTGATATTATCAACTTGCAGCTGTCTGCTTTGCTTTGGTTGGTTATCAAAAATGGGGAGGTTGGTGGGATTCCACGCCATTTTTTTAAACAATATTTATTTATACATAAATTTCTTTTTAAAAAACAGCTTGTGTCCTCCGCTATGTTTGATAACTAGCTAAGGTAAATCAGACAGGACTGTTTTATCTTGGCTGGATTTAAAAAAATGGGGTGGACCCCATGCTTTTTTTTTTAAATTATTTGATTTTTTACTTCTCAGCAGCAACCTGATAGTCAGAGATGCATCAAGGCGTCTTCCCCATGTACTTCACTACCCTCTAGTGGGGTCTGCTGGAAAAATGCTCAAGTTCAGCATAGATTTCCATTATACTCATGACTCAAATCAAGAGGGTCCAACTGTTGGACCCACTCTATTCGAGTAATGAGCTCTCGAGCATTTTAGTGCTCGCTCGTCACTAATTCAAAGTAGTGAATCTTTCCCCCAAAAATATTACATGAAATAAGCAAAAAGGTGGGGCTGTATAATTTAAGTGCACTATTCTCTCATTTGCTTGTTTTGTAATTTCTTGGTTTTGATAAGTATGGAATATTAGATACTTTATTGTAAAATAGGCATTTTGGGCCTGACTCATCATATTTTTTGTTTTGAAGCATTCATTGATTTTTTTTAAACCAAATGTTTCAAAATGGAGCACGTGGTTCATTAATGTAAATGTAAATGAAAACTGCTCTTGCTTTTTTGACTTTGACCTGTTTTGTGACCATCTAGTTCAAAACGTAGCACTTCTTGCTGAAGGTCACAAAATCTGTGCTAAAATATCTGAGTATATAAAATCACTATCACTCCAAGTAAGAAAGATGAAGGTGCTGGAGGCTGGACAGCATTTTTACATGTTTGCATGTTTCTAAAAAGCAACAACTGATAAATAAGGCAAAAACATCTAAAACCCCCAAACCATATCTAGAATTGCAAAAATAGAAAAACAAAACAGGTTAGTGCATTTATAATAAACTTTAAAGAAGGCATAAATTCAAAGAAGTATTAGGTGCAAGAGGAAAAAAATGCAAAAACTGTACAAAAAATAGAAAAAAAAGGCCTAATGCAATGCTTAATCATGCTCCTTGTTCATAAATATTACTGATGTGAAAAGAATGTTCCTTAGGCATCGGTTCCACTTGCGTTTTGCACAAACAAGTGCAATACGATAAAACTTCGGATTGCACTCGCACCAGTGCAAAACTATGGGGCAGTGTCCATCTGCGATTTATTTCTCATGCCATATCGGTATGAGGAAAGAATCACAGCATGCTGCATATGGCAGCGAGTCTTGGCTCACACACCCATACAAGTCTATGGGTGTGTGAAACGTCGTACTGTACTTGGACGTCATCCAAGTGCAGTGCGCTAGACGCAGAGACGGGCAGCGGAGGAGAAGGAGAAAGTGGCCCCTCCTTCTCCTCCACAGCTGTGATCCGATCTCAAGATGATCTCATGACCCTTCCCTCATGCTCGTGGCCAAGGGTCATTAGCATATTGCTTTTGATGCATCGGAAGCTATGGGCAATTGAATTCTAAATTGTATTTTATGCCCTGTAATTTAAAGGGGAATTTATAGCCACATAATTGACATCACAGACCACATACATTATTGCCTTCTTTAATTATATGGATAGTCCTTTTTGTAATATTTTGTTTATGATTTTATATGTTTGTTATATGAACTAATAATAAATAATAATAAAACAAAAAAATGACCATTTTAATCATTGTCGTATGTAAGTTCTATATTTATTGCAAAATTTGTTGTATAACATGCTCAGCTGAAAATTCTTACATGATAATCGTTGTGATTTATGGGGAATTATCCCACAGCATTTTTGTTGCAGAAGTTTCTTCAACTTTCTCCTCAAGCTGAATGGTACTTGCAGAGATGAATGTTGTTGACCACTGTATTCACTTAAAATAAAAAAGCAACAAAAAAGAGGAATAAATATCATTACAGCAAAGATGGAATTGCAGCTGTACGTTACCTAGGCCAAAAACTACTACTCCTGCAGGATACAGCTAAGCCCCCTCTAGGTGGAGGTATCATAGGTACTGGAGGAGTAAATCACACACACGCTCCAAAACATGGAGGAGACGATTGCTGAATGGTACTGTCTTCACTTAACAATGGTAATACTTTATTTTAGCTCAACATGTAATATACAGTGCCTACAAGTAGTATTCAACCCCCTGCAGATTTAGCAGGTTTGATAAGATGCAAATAAGTTAGAGCCTGCAAACTTCAAACAAGAGCAGGATTTATTAACAGATGCATAAATCTTACAAACCAACAAGTTATATTGCTCAGTTAAATTTTAATAAATTTTCAACATAAAAGTGTTGGTCAATTATTATTCAACCCCTAGGTTTAATATTTTGTGGAATAACCCTTGTTTGCAATTACAGCTAATAATCGTCTTTTATAAGACCTGATCAGGCCGGCACAGGTCTCTGGAGTTATCTTGGCCCACTCCTCCATGCAGATCTTCTCCAAGTTATCTAGGTTCTTTGGGTGTCTCATGTGGACTTTAATCTTGAGCTCCTTCCACAAGTTTTCAATTGGGTTAAGGTCAGGAGACTGACTAGGCCACTGCAACACCTTGATTTTTTTCCCTCTTGAACCAGGCCTTGGTTTTCTTGGCTGTGTGCTTTGGGTCGTTGTCTTGTTGGAAGATGAAATGACGACCCATCTTAAGATCCTTGATGGAGGAGTGGAGGTTCTTGGCCAAAATCTCCAGGTAGGCCGTGCTATCCATCTTCCCATGGATGCGGACCAGATGGCCAGGCCCCTTGGCTGAGAAACAGCCCCACAGCATGATGCTGCCACCACCATGCTTGACTGTAGGGATAGTATTCTTGGGGTCGTATGCAGTGCCATCCAGTCTCCAAACGTCACGTGTGTGGTTGGCACCAAAGATCTCGATCTTGGTCTCATCAGACCAGAGAACCTTGAACCAGTCTGTCTCAGAGTCCTCCAAGTGATCATGAGCAAACTGTAGATGAGCCTTGACATAACGCTTTGAAAGTAAAGGTACCTTACGGGCTCGTCTGGAACGGAGACCATTGCGGTGGAGTACGTTACTTATGGTATTGACTGAAACCAATGTCCCCACTGCCATGAGATCTTCCCAGAGCTCCTTCCTTGTTGTCCTTGGGTTAGCCTTGACTCTTCGGACAAGCCTGGCCTCGGCACGGGAGGAAACTTTCAAAGGCTGTCCAGGCCGTGGAAGGCTAACAGTAGTTCCATAAGCCTTCCACTTCCGGATGATGCTCCCAACAGTGGAGACAGGTAGGCCCAACTCCTTGGAAAGGGTTTTGTACCCCTTGCCAGCCTTGTGACCCTCCACGATCTTGTCTCTGATGGCCTTGGAATGCTCCTTTGTCTTTCCCATGTTGACCATGTATGAGTGCTGTTCACAAGTTTGGGGAGGGTCTTAATTAGTCAGAAAAGGCTGGAAAAAGAGATAATTAATCCAAACATGTGAAGCTCATTGTTCTTTGTGCCTGAAATACTTCTTAATACTTTAGGGGAACCAAACAGAATTCTGGTGGTTTGAGGGGTGGAATAATAAATGACCCTCTGAATAAACTTTTCTCAATTCTAAAAAAAAAAATAAAAAAGAAATAACATTCTTTTTTGCTGCAGTGCATTTCACACTTCCAGGCTGATCTACAGTCCAAATGTCACAATGCCAAGTTAATTCCGAATTTGTAAACCTGCTAAATCTGCAGGGAGTTGAATACTACTTGTAGGCACTCTAAGAATACTAATGTGGACATTTTGCAAACTTTTCAAACTGATCATGAAAAATTATAAATCTTATATCAACTTTAAGAATTCCTCCATGACTTTTATTTAGTTAAAAACACAGTTGTGATTAATTAATATTATTATGTTTAACTCATTACTGCCAAAGACCCTTTTCACCATCCTGACCAAATTTTTCAAATGGAATGTAGTAAAAACTCTAGAATGCAACTGCAAATCGTAGTGATTCTAAAATATTTTTTTTTAATAAGTATTGCACATTGTGATTTTGGTAATCTTTGGTTAATATAATTTTAAGTTTCTTATCAAAATATCTCCAACTTAACAAAGAAATAATAAAATATTAATTTTTTTTTGTATCTTAAAACATATAAGTCATACTACACATAAAAATTAATTAATATTTACCATGTGTCTACTTTATGTCTATAATTTCTGAAACAAATTTTTGGGGGGGTTAGGACATTAAAAGGGTTAAAAGTTTAGCAGCAATTTTTCATTATGTTTTCAATGAAATTTAACCCCTTCATGCCATGGCCATTTTCTGTCTTTGCGCTTTTGTTTTTATCTCCCTTTATTCCAAGTGCCATAACTTTTTTATTTTTTTTGTCAATATAGCCATATGTGGGCTTGGTTTTGGCGAGATGAGTTGTTCTCTTGAAATATAGTATTAATTTTATCATATAGTGTACTGGAAAACAGGGGAAAAAATCCAAGTGCGGTAAAATTGTCAACATTTTACAATTCTTTTTTTGTTATTTATCATGTTTATTATGTAGTAAAATCATTCTGGTAGAATGACTTTTCAGGTCAGTGTGACTACATGAATACCAAAGATGTATGATTTTCTTTTATTTAATTTTTGAAAAAATTCAGAAAGGGGTAAAAAAAAAAACATGTTGCTTTTGCCACCATTTTTAGAGACATGTAATATTCTTATTTTTCCGGATCTGGGGCTGTGTAATAGCTTATTTTGTGCAACCTGAGCTGACATTACTACTGATACTATTTTGGGATAGATACAATGTTTTAATCGTCTCTTATTGAATTTTATTGCAATGTTACGGTGGCCAAAAAAAAATAATAATTTGGCTTTTTTTTTTTTTTCGTTGCGCTTTTTACCGATCAGAAAAAAATTATATTTTAGTATTTAGGGCATTCGTTAACTTAGAAATACTAAATATGTGGATTTTTTAATTTTTTTATTGTTTTATTTTCAGTGGGGCAAAAAGAAGGGATTTGATCTTTTCTGTTTTTTTTTCATATTTTTTAAAACTTTTTTTTAAAACTTTGTATTGTATTTACTAATCCTCTTAAGGGACTTGAAATTGCAATTATCCGATCGCTTCTGCTACAGAGAGCAATGCATCAGTACCCATCTGTATAGCCAAAATCATAATTTCCTATGAACGCTGTCTCACAGCTGGAAGATCGTCATGACTCATATACATGTTTCATCAGCAGACCCCTAACTGTCATGACAACACACCGGCACCTCGCGAAGTTGCCATGGACAAGCTGATGGGAGCTGGTGGGAAAAAAGCACTCCCCGCTGTTCTGTGTTATCAAGATTGACAGTGGCGTTTAACTGATTATCAGCTGCAGGCGGATCTCCTATCCACATGTGCCTGTAAAAGCCCCGTTACATGCAATGACATCGCTTACAAGATGTCATTGGGGTCACGTAATTAGTGACGCACATCCGTCCTCATTAGCGACGTTGTTGCGTGTTAAACGTATGAACGACCGCTAACGATCATGAATACTCACCTAATCGTTGATCGTTGACAAGTCATTTAAATCCCAAATATTGTTGATGGTGCTGGATGCAGGCTGTTCATCGTTCCTGAGGCAGCACACATCGCTACGTGTGACACCCCAGGAACGCCGAACAACACCATACCTGCGTCCTCCGGCAACGAGGTGGGCATCACTTTCCTGCGGCTGCTCTCCGCCCCTCCACTTCAATTGGACGGCCGCCGTATGATGTTGCTGTGATGCCGCACAAACAACCCCCTTAGAAAAGAGGCAGTTCACCGCCCACAGCAACTTTGCTACACAGGTAAGTATGTGTGACGGGGACTAGCGATATTGTGCGCCACAGGCAATGATTTGCCCGTGACGCACAAACGACGGGGGTGGGTGCTTTCTCGAGCAACATCGCTAGTGATGTCACTGTATATAAAGCCCCCTTTAGAAGTTTCATTTTGGCTGTTCAGATCAGCTGTCATGAGCAGGGAAAAATGCATGCTCTGTGTCTGAGCCTGCATAAAAGCAATGGCACAACATATGTTGTAACTGTAAGTCATATGTCGTGAAGTGGTTTTAAAACCTTTTTTTGGGACCACTTCAATTTTCACTTTACATTTTTTTCAAAGGCAAATCAGAAAAATGGTCTCTTCATTTGTTGCCTGGTGTTGAGGGGTGCCTGCATGCGTGTGCCACCTTTTGCAAAGTGCCAACGTTCCATAGTGCCATTTCAATGGCAATGGACTAACATCAATCTCCTCTCTCTTCACACAGGTACAACTACAATCCTGCTTGCTGTAACCCCATATGTCCTGCATTATATCTTTGCTGAACACTCTTTTCTGGTACAACTACAATCCTGCTTGCTGTAACTTTTGCTATGACACCTTTACATTTAGTTTGATACTCACTGATATATGACTAGTTTCCTCTTTGAAAATGTTATCTGATGGAGGAAGGTGTGATTGTGCAGTCTGGAGTCAGGCTGGAGGTAGAATGTCCTGTTCCCTTTGATTCACTAATTATTCCCTGGTGTGATTACCTTTTGTTAATTTCCCTTAACAAGTTGAGCTCCCACAATCCCTCTTACCTATTCCTTTAGCTTTCCCTATATATCTGGGGCTCTCTTAAGGGGTGCCTGCATGAGGGATGCCTGCATGCGTGTGCCCCCTTTTGCAAAGTGCCAACGTTGCTAAGTGCTGGGCAGTTATTTCAATGGCAGTTAGTCAGGGCAGGAGTCAGGTAAACTAATCTTTGATACTCTGTTTCCACCATGACTATTATTTCCATCTCTATCATCCTATGTGTCTTTACTGTCCACTTTCACCGCCCTGTCCCCCCTCCATCACCCCTCATCCACATCAGTCCCTCTCTCCTCCCTTCTCCTATGTACAGCTCCCAGGCTCTTTCCACCTATCTGAATAACCTCAATCCTTCATGCTCCAGGGTATCACACAAAAAGACATGCCACAAGTCCAAAAACAATCTGATCTTTCTCCTTCTATTCCTACTTTTATCAGGTGATATCTCTCCTAATCCCGGTTCACCCCATGCTAACTTTACCCCATCCCCCACCTCCCACAGTTACCCTGATAACCTTATTAAAATTAGCTGTACACCCTCACTTTCCTCTTTTAATTGTGCTCTCTGGAATCCACGATCTGTATGTAACAAGCTTCCTTACATCCACAACCTCTTTCTCAAAAACTCTCTTAACCTACTAGCCCTCACTGAAACCTGGATTCAGGATTCTGACACTGCTTCCCCTGCTGCAATTTCTCATGGTGGTTTACACTTTACCCATTCACCAAGACTTGGAAACAGACGTGGTGGTGGAGTCGGCTTACTCCTGTCTCCACAATGCACTTTTCAGGTCATCACCCCAGCTCCATCACTCTCATTCCCATCCTTTGAGGTCCACACCATCAGGCTCTTCCATCCCCTTCCCCTCAGAGTAGCTGTCATATACCGTCCACCAGGCTCACCCACTCAGTTCCTTGACCACTTTTCAGCCTGGCTGCCACACTTCATGTCCTCTGAATTGCCAACCCTCATCCTAGGAGACTTCAACATCCCCATGAACAGCCCCTCCTCCCCATCTGCATCCCAGCTTCTATCTCTAACCACCTCCCTTGGCCTCTCACAGCTCTCATCCACTGAGACACATGAAGATGGTAACACCCTTGACCTGGTCTTTTTCCGCTTCTGCTCAATCTCTCACTTTGATAGCTCACCTCTTCCCCTCTCTGACCACAACATCCTCTCCTTCAAGCTCACAAATCCTCGTCCGCCCCAGCACACTCCCACCTATCAAGCATTCAGAAACCTACAGGCCATTGACTCTCAGACACTTATAGACTCTCTACACCTATCACTATCCCCTATCTCCTCACTTTCCTGTCCTAATCTGGCTGTAAAGCACTACAATGACACACTCAGAAGCACCCTGGACCAAGTAGCACCCCTCACTCTCAGAACCTCCAAACACCGAGTAAAACAGCCTTGGCTCACATCACAAACTCGATTTCTCCAGCGATGCTCTAGGAGTGCTGAACGCCTATGGAGGAAATCCCGCACACCAGAAAACTTCATCCACTACAAGTTCATGTTAAGGACCTACAACTCTTCCCTTCACCTCGCCAAACAGACCTACTTCACCAGCCTTATCTCCTCACTATCCAACAATCCTAAAAAGCTCTTTGACACCTTTCACTCCCTCCTCAGTCCCAAAGCACAGACCCCTATCACAGACCTTCATGCAGATGACCTGGCCTCGTATTTCACAGAGAAAATAGAAAACATCCGGCAAGAGATCAGCTCCCAGCCACCAAGCTTTGTGAATCCCATCCCTCCCCATATCCCATCCAGCTCACTTTCCACATTTGACCCAGTCACAGAGGAGGAAGTCACCCGGCTCCTTTCTTCTTCTCATCCTACCACTTGCCCTACTGATCCCTTCCCCTCACACCTACTCCAGACACTCTCTCCGGTTGTCACTACTCACCTAACTAAATTCTTCAATCTCTCTCTCTCTCTTCTGGTATCTTCCCTTCCTCCCTCAAACACTCTATCATTACTCCATTATTGAAAAAACCTTCCCTTGATCCATCCTGCACAAGCAACTACAGACCAGTCTCCAATCTCTCCTTCATCTCTAAACTCTTGGAGCGCCTGGTCTCCTCTCGTCTCACTCTCTTCTAGATCCTTTACAGTCTGGCTTCCGCCCTTTACACTCAACAGAAACTGCCCTTGTCAAAGTAACCAATGACCTATTGACAGCAAAACGTAATGGTGACCACTGTCTGCTTATTCTTCTTGACCTTTCTGCCGCCTTCAACACTGTTGACCACCATCTATTTCTCTCTATGCTCCATTCTATTGGCCTAAAGGACACTGTTCTTTCCTGGTTCTCTTCCTATCTTTCTGGCCGCTTATTCAGCGTATCATTTGCTGGCTCCACATCTTCTCCTCTTCCTCTCACTGTTGGGGTCCCTCAAGGTTCAGTCCTAGGCCCTCTTCTTTTCTCCCTCTAAACTGCCCCAATTGGAATGACCATCAGCAGATTTGGCTTCCAGTACCATCTTTATGCTGATGACACACAGCTATACACCTCATCCCCTGAGCTCACCCCCACTGTACTAAAGAACACAAGTGACTGCCTGACTGCAGTTTGCAACATAATGTTTGCTCTCTATCTGAAACTTAACCTTTCCAAAACTGAACTGCGTTTCCCTCCATCTCCCAACCTTCCTAAACCTGAAATCTCCCTCTCTGTGTGTGGCACAACGATAAGTCTTAGGCAGCAAGCCTGCTGCCTGGGAGTTATACTTGACACTGATCTCTCCTTCACCTCCCACATACAATCTCTTGTCCGCTCCTGCCGCTTGCACCTCAAGAACATCTCTAGAATCCGCCCCTTTCTCACAATGGAAACGACAAAAACCCTCACCGTGGCCCTGATCCACTGTCGCCTTGACTACTGTAACTCTCTATTAATTGGTCTACCCCTAACTAGACTCTCTCCTCTACAGTCCATCCTTCATGCAGCAGCCAGGGTCACCTATCTGGCTAACCGCTACTTGGATGCCTCTGCTCTGTGCCAGTCATTGCACTGGCTGCTCATATATCACAGGATCCAATTCAAACTGCTTGTTCTCACCCACAAAGCTCTCCACAGTGCAGCACCCCCATATATCTCCACCCTCCTCTTTGTCTATCATCCCACCCGTTCTCTACGCTCTGCAAATAACTTTCGACTAACATCCACACTAAGGCGGGCTTTGCGCGTTGCAACATCGGTAACAATGTGTTACCGATGCTGCAGCGATAGTCCCGCCCCCGTCGCACGTTCGATATATAGTGAAAGCTGCCGTAGCGATTATTATCGCTACGGCAGCTTTACACGCACATACCTGCCGTGCGACGTCCCTCTGGCCGGCGACCCGCCTCCTTCCTTAGGGGGCGGGTCGTGCGGCGTCACAGTGACGTCACACGGCAGGCGGCCAATTGAAGTGGAGGGGCGGAGATGAGCAGGATGTAAACATCCCGCCCACCTCCGTCCTTCTCATTGCAGCCGGGAGGCAGGTAAGGTGAAGTTCCTCGCTCCTGCGGCTTTACACACAGCGATGTGTGCGGCCGCAGGAGCGAGGAACAACATCGTACCTGTCGCACCATCGGCATTATGGAAATGTCGGAGGCTGCAGCGATGATACGATGACGACGATTTTGCGCTCGTTCATCGTATCATCTAGGATTTACACACTACGACATCGCAAGTGACGCCGGATGTGCGTCACTTTCGATTTGACCCCACCGACATCGCACCTGCGATGTCGTAGTGTGCAAAGCCCGCCTAATTCGAACCTCCCAATCCCGAATCCAAGACTTCTTTCGAGCTGCACCAAACCTCTGGAACGCTCTACCCCAAGAAGTTAGGACAAATCACAACTTACTCAGCTTCAGACGCTCCCTGAAAATGCATCTTTTTAGGGCGGCCTATCACACTCCCTAGCCAAACTAATTTCACCTAATTCCTCTACAACTTCTCAGAACATAACCCCATGTCAAACTCCATGGCACCCAAATGCATCTCAAGGCTCTGGCCTATTGGTCCAGGAAGCCATTATCTATCCCCCATTTCCTTGAGATGGCTGGATTGTGATTGTAAATAATCACTTGTACCTTGCCCCTCCCCCATCTCATTGTAGATTTTAAGCTCTCATAAGCAGGGTTGCCTTTTTTCCCTTTAAATATTGTATCTTCTATAATTGTTACTTGTTTGTAAATGTTTATGTATATGATATGTATATGTATATGAGCCTCCTGAATTGTAAAGCGCTGCGGAATATGTTGGCGCTATAGAAATAAAGATTATTATTTATTATTATTGCAAAAATTTCTCCCAAATGCATCATTATCCCATGTTTAGTGAAGTTTTGCCACATGGCAGGGCTCAAAAGGAATGAAGCTTTATTTGAATTTTAGAGTGCATTTTTTTCCGACATAGTTTGCGGGCTCCATTTGCAAAGCCCTCAAGTGCTAGAACAACACAATTCTTCACAGTTGATCTCATTTTGGAAATTACATCCCTCTACAAATTTCTTTTTGGGTGTAATGATGATTTTTTTACTCCACAGCTGCTTCCAGAAATAAGCATACAGTACGCGTTTCAAAGTTAAAAATGTGTTTATTGCAGTTTAGTGCCAAACATATTCAACACACCTTGTGCTTCCAGAGACATAGCACACCCCATAAATGTTTAAGTTAGCTATCCTTGCTACAAAAATGTCTCACATATGGACACTCAGTGTATTTTAGGTGTAGGCCGGAATTACACTTGCGAGTGACTTGTGCGAGTCTCGTATCGCGTCACTTGCATGGCCTGCTACTCTCCAGACAGGAACAGGTCTGTTTCATAGAAATACATGCAGCTGGCCCACTCCTGTCCAGAGAGAAGAAAGCCGTGATGAGTGATGCGATGCGAGACTCGCGCAAGTCACTCGCAAGTGTCAGGGGCACTTTGCACACTGCGACATCGCAGGTGCGATGTCGGTGGGGTCAAATTGAAAATGACGCACTTCCGGCATCGCATGCGACATCGCAGTGTGTAAAGGCTGGATGATACGATTAACGAGCGCAAAAGCGTCGTAATCGTATCATCGGTGCAGCGTCGGCGTAATCCATAATTACGCTGACGCAATGGTCCGATGTTGTTCCTCGCTCCTGCGGCAGCACACATCGCTGTGTGTGAAGTCGCAGGAGCGAGGAACGTCTCCTACCGGCCTCACTGCGGCTTCCGTAGGATATGCGGAAGGAAGGAGGTGGGCAGGATGTTTACATCCTGCTCATCTCCGCCCCTCCGCTCTGATTGGCCGCCTGCCGTGTGACGTCGCAGTGACGCCGCACGACCCGCCCCCTTAACAAGGAGGCGGGTCGCCGGCCCCAGGGACGTCGCACGGCAGGTGAGTGTGTGTGTGAAGCTGGCGTAGCGATAATTTTCGCTACGCCAGCTATCACCACATATCGCTGCTGCGACGGGGGCGGGGACTATCGCACTCGGCATCGCAGCATCGGCCTGCGATGTCGTAGTGTGCAAAGCCCGCCTAACTCCGGCCATACTGTGAGGCTCAGCATGGATTTGGCTTTTTGATATGGGAGTGTAGTGTTCCCTCTATTTTTTGGAGGGGAAAGCCATGTCACTTTTCCAGATCTTTTATGCTACCTGTAACTTAAAAACCCCTATATTTCTATTGACAGATGACAGACCTAAATGGGGACTGGTTTTTGATGGATTGAGTTGAAGTTTTCATTGGTAGCATTTTGGCTATATAAAATTTTAGATTGGTTTTATAGAGGTTATTCAGTCTTCTGCTAAAAGTCTGTAGTCGTTTCATGTGACTGCAGATTTCTAAATTCTTATTTGGCATCTACTGCAAGCTGTCAAAATTGTACGGTGGCTGCGGTGAGACCGCAAGCATGCGATTTTTTTACTTTTAGCCACATTTTGACTATTCATGCTCAATCTTGTTCAATGCAAATGAATTGAGGTTGACCATACACGTCTAGTTGTATTGTGGTCAGAAGTATGCAATCCACAGACTTGTGGTCATGTGACTGTCCGATCTCACCGCAGACACTGAAGAATCCTGACAACTTGCTGTGTGTGAGCTGTGAAGATTAAGAAGTCTTCAGTCACAGAGTTGAACACTTACATCCCGTTTTGCAGACACATTCCACAATGTTTCTCTTTGAATCATTACAGTAAGTGTTCTGTCATGTATAAATCCTGTTTTTCAGAGGTTTAAAAGATAACGCTGTCGTAACTGTTCAGTGTAGAACACAGGATAAATGTGAACCAAGTCTTATTGCAAATTTTTGAGATAGAGCAACATCAGTTCAAGATTTCCTTTTTTTTCTCTTTTCTTACACAGTTCACTGAACAGATAAAGAGGCAAGTCAGCTTTATTCTCCAGGTCAGTTCAATCAGAGCGATCCCAGATTTATATTTATTTTTAAGGTTTTGTTACTTTTACAAACTAAAAAAGAAATTGCCAGAAATTTTTTTGGCTTCGACATATTTTGAGACATATGATTTTACTACTTTACTACTGACTTAACTGAACTAGAGTTTGCTTTTTGTGAGATGGGTTAAAGTTTGTGAGTAAAAGTAAAAACTTGGTGCTTAAGGTAAGTAGACTAAGGTGGCTTTATATTGTGGAGAATTAGTAGAATCAGCACAAATAGACTTTTCGGTCATGCAAGACCTTCATAAGTCTGCCTTATTGTGGTCCTAAGGTAGCGTCACGCTATTTTAGGGCCACAATAAGCCACACTGATGAACGTTTTGCATGACCAAAATGGGGCTTGATAGACTCTCATTGTGACATGGCCGAAAAGACCACCATATCAGGAAGACCTAGAGGTCATTCTTTGACTTTTTGGTGCAATGACACGCATTGACACCCAGCAAACGCATCGCAGTGGGGTGAGAGAAGGATCCAACCTTCTCTCACAAATGGTACCTAGCAGATTAAGTAGCTAGGGACAGGACAGTAGTGGCACTGGTCCTTGCTTTTATAGCTGTCAGCAAATCAGGAGATTGTGCCCGTTCCTGCTGTGATCACACTGGGCACAATCTCCTGACTAAATGATCAACAAGACATACTGATATGTCCGTTTGTGGGAACACCTTGCAAATTAGACTTAGCTGTATCCGCTGTCCACTGTCCAGTCCTCAGGGTTGAGTGATAAAGGGTTTTTAAGGTTTCTTAACATCATATGCTTATTATGCTATGGGGTTTGGAGCATTAAGACCTGGGGTCTGCAGCAAAATAATGATCATTCAATAACGATTTCCTGGTAAAATCTGCGTATTTTGGGAAATTTTATTTTCTCAGATTACTACTATCATTATAGCAAGTAGTATCCAATCTTAAAAAAGGGATATAGAATTAATTCTGGTCAAAAGTTAGGTTTTTTGCAATTGGAATCCAAGCAGAAAATGAAATCAAGTGTTGACAAAAATAATAGACAGTGCACACTTTATCCATAATTCAGGGAGGATTACAAAATAGTTGATCCATCGTTTTTTCATAAATGATGCTGCCTGTGGCGATACAGACACAAGAGAAAACATGATACAGAGATTTCTACAGGGCACTTATCATCTGTTTTTGTCAATTTATTGATAGATGTTTTGACATGTGGTTAAGTAAAAAAAGAAATCTCCTAGACTAGCTTTCTCAAGACAGATACCATTTATGAGATCAAATTTCTATATTAGTAAATACAAAAGAACAACATTTTAAGTGGTTGTATACATTTGGTTCAAAATGGTCGTTTTCTTCACTTGCATAAATTAATATTATTTTTATCTGTTAAAATCTGTACAAGTTTTAAGATAATTCTAAAATAGAATTAATGTGATTATCTGGTCATATGATATTAATGATCAGTTCTAAGGATAAGTCATCAATATCCAAAACTTGGCATTTCACTGATCAGATGTGTTCAGCTCTGTTAGCAGCTAAATGGAAAACGTTAATGTAGTCAACTGGAGCTGCTCTACTCACTATGTAATGACGAGTCTGGCTCAGTTCCCTTATTACATCTGGATACTAACAGCTGAAAACAGTTGATCAGTAAGGATACTGGGCACCATCCCTTCGCCAATCTGGATAGGTCAAAAATGTCATTCTTCCAGACAACCCTTTTAAACTACATTCCTCCATAGAAATTACTATTTTCAAAAATGATCATTAAACCCTTAAAATGTGTGTGCCACATATTTATCTAAAAAGTAATGTTTAAAGGAAAAAAAAGACATTGCAATTAATTTGTGGTAATCTTGACTACAAGAAGCACCAATCAATGTTTCACAATGACTCTGATGTAGCGGGGACCTGTGGCTCCTAAGCTGTGCTATGCTATCCCTATTCTCAGGGATACCCCTAATGGTGGAGATGCCTGAGTCTCTTTGCTAACCCTTCTCCTGACTAGTCCTGATCTTTTGTCCCCCTCCTTCTCCCTCTAAGGAGGGACAGGACAGGAGTTGGGATGAAACCCACAGAAAAAGACAGACAAGGGAGAAAACAAAACTATGTCAAACAGTATGCACACACAAAGGTAAAAACAATAAGAGATTCAGGAGGAAAAACAAGACGAGAAAGGCAGCTACAAAACAACAGGGGAAAACGTCCACCAGAGCAACAAGCAAATTGCCCAATTTTCACTAGAGAATCTGGGACAGTACACCTCACAGAGCAACATAGAAACTATAGCTGGCATACGTGGAAGATTTCATCCAGCTCAAGTAGAAGGAGAGCAGATGTGATTGGCTCCCCCACCACATGTGATCAAAGGAAGCTAACAAGCAAAGAAGCACAGATTAACTCCAGCTAGCCTGCCTATGAATCACCACACAGCAGGTTTAATGCCTGAGTCTGCCTGTGTTGATCAAAGACACCGCAAACATGGAACCGTTGTTGGAAACGTTGGGCTTTGTGAACAAAATGTGGCTGGAGGAAGATTCATTGACTTTTTGCTTGACAAATTTAAGGAAATCTGTCACCAGGTTGTTGCCACCTAATCTGAGACCAGCATAACATAAGGGCAGAGATCTTAATTCCAGCGGTGTGTCATTTACTGGGCTGCTTAGTGTAGTTTTGGTAAAATCACTGATTAATCAGCAGTAGATTATTATTAGAGGACTACTTGATGTGCTTTTAAGTAGTCCAGCATATTTATGAACTCTGTATAACTGCTAGGTCTGCACAAGAGAACACATTGATTTTATCAAAATGACAGCAAACAAGTCAGTAGGTGACACATCGCTGGAATCAGGGTCTCTGTCTCTACATTATGCTGCTCTCAGATGTGTAGAACAATATTGTCCTGAAAATATTAATGTAATAAATACATAAATAGATTAATAAATATGCACAGTAATCCCACAATAGGTAAAAAGATGAAGGCGCACCTAACACAATAGCATATTAAATCCCTTTTGCTGCATTAAAGTGCATCTGTTGGTCCTTTATAATACATTTTTGACCATACTACCAGTGCAGCTGATGGCTAACATATAGATATATAAACATAAGAGGCTCACTCAGATGAGTGAAAAGCATTATCAGTAGAGTTGTCAGAGAGCCAAGAACCACCTGTGGAGAGCTACAGAAAAGACCTGTATTCAGCAGGTACAATGTTTCTAAGCAAACAATAAGTAATGAATTCAACCTCTATGGCCTGTATGCATGCTCAACATGCACTCCATTGCTGAACAAAAACCATGTACAAGTGCATTTAATGTTTTCTAAAAAAACATTTAGAAAGGCCTGTGAAATACTGGAAGAATATAGTCTGGTTACATGAGACAAAAATTGAACTTTTTGGATTCATAATACACACCTTGCTTGGAGTACAAAAAGCACTGCATATCACTGCAAAAACAGCTTACTAATAGTAAAGATTGGAGGTGGGAACATCATGGTATGGGGCCATGTTTTAGCACA
The DNA here is from genome assembly GCF_048569485.1 of Anomaloglossus baeobatrachus. NCBI lineage: Eukaryota > Metazoa > Chordata > Amphibia > Anura > Aromobatidae > Anomaloglossus > Anomaloglossus baeobatrachus. The sequence goes on from NC_134361.1 coordinate 101,886,249, forward strand.
CACCACTGGCAAACTTAATATAATTGAAGAAAATTTGTACAGACAAATGTACTGAGACATTCTTGATAAAAATCTGCTGCTATCTGCCAAGATGATGAAGAAGAAATAAGGATGGGCATTTCAGCAAGACGATCTCAGACACACAGCTAAGGAAATCCAATTGGTTTCAGAGAAAGAAAATAATGCTGGTAGCCAATCACCTTATCTGAATCCAATAGAAAATTTATGAAAGGAACTAAACCTCAGAGTTTATAGGAGGAGGCCATGAAACCTTCAGAATTGGAAGAGTGTTTGTGTGGAACTATGTGGCAAAATCTCACCTGAGCAATGAATTTGACTAGTTTCTCCATACAGGAAGTGTCTTGAAACTGTGAGGACCAACAAAGGCTTTTGCAATAAGTATTAAATACATTTCAGTAAGTGTGTTCAATAATTTGTCCTTATTATTACACATAACAATATATGGACATCTATGATTTGACTTATTTGCCTGTGTGTATTGGATGGGTTATTACTGACATCTAGTGAGAAATTCATGTCAATAACAGCTTTAGAACTATATTTACTTAGAAAATTGGTGACGTGTAGAGATGGACGAATAGTGAAATGTTCTGGTTTGGATTATGCTATCCTAATATAGTGTACTATTCCAGTATTTTGTCAAAAATATAATGCAAGTCAACGGGGAGCTTGAGTTTTTTTTCTGGGAAGTCTTCAAGAAAAGTGCTCGGGTTCCCCATTGACTTGCATTATATTTGTTATTCAGGATGAATACTGAAATAGTATTCAGATAGCATAATATTTTACTCTTTGCCCATCTCTAGTGATGTTTTCAATATTTATTTCACTTGTAGTATGCTTACCACAAAGTTAGAGGCTGTGCCCCTGATACTATTGTAACATCCAAATGCTCCTAGTAGGTGATTGGTAAAAATGTTTATTATAGATTACTAAATGACTATAAAAGCAAACATTACCCTTTTTTATAGAATCATAGAATGGTAGAGTTGGAAGGGACCTCAAGGGCCATTGGGTTCAACCCCTGCGAGTGCAGGCTTTCCTAAAACCTCCCAGCTATATGTTTATCCAGATTCCGCTTGAAGATTTCCATTGATGGAGAGCTAATTATGAAGAGCACATTTTCTATTGTTCTTTTAATAGAAAATGTGCTCTTCGTGAACACTTTCAGTATCTAGCATAAAAAAATGCCTGGATGTGAGTTAACCCAAATAAAATTCAAAAGACACAAGTCGTTAAACATGGCTATGTCTCATACAGCACAACAAGCAAACTAAAGAAGAAATAAATATTGAAATAAAATAATAATAATAATACTAATAGTAATAACAATAATAATAGTACTATAAGTGTTTTTATACAAACTTTTGTTACATTTTGTAACATTTAGTATTCACATAGCCATCATAATTTCCGATAATAATATGTGATTCCTGCCACTATAGCTCTCTGGTGATGGATCTTCTTTTAGGGGACAACTGAATGACAAACATCTATGTAAACAATTGAAATTGTGTAAGCATAATAGGGTGCAGAATAAAAAATGTAATCAGAGTTTAATAGTAGATAAATAATAACTCCTCAATTTCCTTCTTACTGATTAGTTTCCAAAGCAAAAAGATCAGACTGTCTTGATGAACGTGTGATGTTCATGCAAAAATTGCAAATTACTTTTTGAATAAAGATTCATATTAAAAATAAAATCAAAATAGCATACTTTGTTTTCTAGTTGTTTAATGGGATGGAAACTAACATGATTCTACAATTGTTATTAGAAGAAGATACATAGTGGATATGAATGTGATTCAACATGCGCATGGTTTATATGCAGATTATGCTGTCAATATTCCTCCAATTTAACCTTTTGAATTGCAAAGTGGTGAATTTGCAATAAAGTTTTGCAGCAGTATTAAAACATAATGGGCATTTTACTGCATAGGGATAAGCTGGTGTCTTTAACTTATGGTGAAAGCTACTACAGTGCTCTTACATCTGTTTTAATATTACTGCAATACTGTCACAGCAACCTGTACCAATTTTGATCAGAAGTGTTGATCATTTTTATTGTAGAGATAAAGGCAAGTCTCTTAGTGTAGGTACCCATCTGAAGAGATGTTTTCTCATTGGCATTTGGACTTACACAATTTAATTAAACTGTGTGCTATGAGCTACAAATTAGTAAGTATTGTGTATATAGCATTAACAGGGTTGGACTGACCCACTGGGAAACCAGAGAATCCTCCAGTGGGCCCCCGAGCCGTGCGACCCACCGTGGACAAAGAGTGGCCCTGCCAGTAAAAATGCTTGTTTCAACTGAATATACGTCCAAGGAAATGCAGTGCAGAGCAGAAATCCACTGGCTCCATGGATCTCAATTGTTAAAATGGCTGCTGGTCTATGAAAAACTTGCAGCTTATAATGACGTGCCTCTGGAGACTCAACGGTCAGTGGGTGCCCTCATCTGCCAGTCTGGCTGTCTTTATAAAGACTGCACAGACCAAGGCTCTTCTCATTAAAGCATTAAAGCTCGCTCTCTTTCCCCATGAACAAATCTCAACTCAGACAGCACAAGGCAAGTGATCCACACATTGGTAAGAGTATTGGTTCACCAACAGGTAAAAACATATTATACATTCCCAGCAAGAACACAAGATAGTACAAGCAACAGAGTCTCAGCCTTCCACTGCCCCCCCAGGGATTGGAGTCTTCATGACTTCAGGGCTTCCAACTATCCTAGCCCAGCAGCATCCCGCGTTTGGTGGGCACCCACTGAGAAGACATAGCAGTAAGCTTAGGAAGCAGTTCTGGGATTCCTCAGTTGGAACCAAAGCTCCTCAACTGAGATGCTGTAGAATCCTTTCTCATGGTGCAGTTCTCTAATTCCCCAGCTGGAGCTGAAGTTCCTCAGCTGGGGGCATGTTGAATAATAATCATGGTGACAGGAGCAAGGCCCTTTTTTAGCTCTCACCCCTCAATTCGGGGTATTGGGTCTTACAGGATTGGTTGGAGATGGCAGCTCGGTGGCAGATTGGTCACAAGTTCAATCTAACTGCATAATTTTCCTCTGAACTATGCACTCACATTTATAGTCATAGGCAATACATATTCATAGACAATAAGGTCCCCATCAGTCTGAGTAGAGACAATAGTTATCTTCTCTTGATTTAACAAACAATAGGACTCATAAATCAGGCCTAATTCAAAACAGTTCACCTTCATACTAGAGACGAGCCACCACCCTAGTGTTCGAGTTCGGTTCGTCGAACGGCGGGTGTGTTCATCGAACATTCGTCTAACACTTTCAAACACCTTTGAAAACAATGGCAGGCAAACACAAATACATACAAACATGCACAAACACGAACGCACACACATATATTATGCTCCCCTTACCTTCCGTTCCATCGCCGGCCTCCTGGGACTTGCAGTTCACCGGTACAAGATGTGTATCAGGTAAACATTGCGACCAATGCTGGAAATTCTGCTGACAGAGCGCTGACATCAAAGGCAGGTGCCGCTTGCCTCTGATAGGCCAGTGCGCTGCCTTTGAGTAGCATCTGACAGAGGGAGGAAGTAACTCCCTCGTCACTATGGTTACCCAATACATATAGTTAGCCGCTACAGGATGTGTATCGGCTAACCATAGCGACCAATGCCGGAACTTCCTCCCTCTGTCAGA